>NW_010398923.1:0-6619 GCF_000710305.1 Buceros rhinoceros silvestris | reverse complement strand
GCCATTTCCCCACGTTTAATAAATCCGCTTCATCAGCGAGAGTTGTCCCTTTGCTATGAAAAACTAACGTAAAGCTGACATTCAGAAGCTTCCAGAAGCAGCTGGCAATTACAACTCATTCCGTATCAGCATCCCGTCTTTACTACAGGCTACTTCCAAATGCTTTTCAAGGTTCTCAGGTTTCAAAAAAACAATTTAAATAACTAAATATTTTTTTCCAATGACGATCTTTAGGTAGTAGTGGTTACTATTAGGGTAGTTACTAGAGGGCAATGATAATGCAACTGTCAAAGTGAAAAGAACACAGGATGCTCAACTTTTTATATCTAAACCCATGAAATCACAGTTCTTTGTGTTTCAGAACCCCAAGAACAGATCCCTACTTGTTCCAGTAACGCTGTGAAGGTGTACTAAAAAAAAAATATAGAAGCTATTCATAGAATTATTTTCAGATCCCACATATATTTGGTTTTACAAGTGTCTGTATTGCACCAGTTTGTAATTTTGAGGTTTTGATTATGTTAAGATACACTCAGTATTCACCAGCAGGTAACATAACTGTAAAAAAACCGTAACACACAAACTTCTAAGAGAGAAAAAGATTGTTTTCCTGAAATTTGGGTACCTTTGGCAACCTTTGAACAAGCAGCTGACACTTTCAGCACTTTTCCATCAGCAAGGGCAGGTTCCCCTCTTCATCTCACCGCTCCTGCCTGCACAGTCCACATCCCACCTTCTGCTAGCACCAGAGCTCATCAGATCCTTCCAGAAGCCAAAGCAACTCTGCTCTGCTGACTTTTACTGCAGAGTTCAGGATTTTTTGCCAGGCTAATGGGTTGAACCAGCTGGTTGGTGCAACCACAAAGAGGGGACCATACTGGGGCTTCAGGAGTGGCAAAGGGCCCTCTCCTCCAGCCGCGTTTTCTTTCAACGCTCATGCAATACACGTCTACACATGAAAGAATCAACTACATTAAACAAATGAGTATTGTAATGAGTTCACCTTTTCAGGGCAGTGACAAAATTGACGTGATAGATGAATACGCTTTATACTTCCCTGTGACCAGGTAGTATTTTCCCTACTGAACACTGGGAAGCTGTTGCGGAACCAAGAAGACTCCGGCTGACCCACGCTCAGGAAGGCAGGGAGGGGAACGCAGTCGGAAACACCCGCGAAGCTGCCGGCAAGCTTGACTGCCCGATTTTACAACCAGACCTCAAGATTGTTCCTACTCCTCCACTATGTGAAGTTATTTTATTTTCTTCAGTACAAGCAGCAGTTCCTGGAATCTCCAAATGTCAGTCTTCTGGCAGCTTTAATCTGTCGGTACTGCCCTCCTGTAGATCCCACCCGAAAGGTTTCCTGCTCTTCAGATGAGCAAAGCAGGTAAATGAAGTCTTCCAACGGAAAAAATAAAGCGTTACTTCTCTGAAGACGTGCTGTAATTCAGGCAAGAAGCTGAGCAGAGAAATCACTGGATCTTTCCTACCATTTTCATCCAGTATCGTCTACTAAACCGCCTGTTAACCCTAACTTCAGAGGAAAAAAAGAGGCATCATGGGGAGAGAATAAGGTAACGAAAAACTAAAACACATCAGAGAAAACAAACAAGTCTCCACTGCAACAGAAAAATAAAAATACCTGGAAGCCTTGGGGTCCCCAACCTCTTGTTAATTTATGCAACTTAACAAGTAACTGCAGCTCACGCTAACTCAATGAGATGACCACAAATATCAAAGTATTTGTCTTTTGAAATTACTGTCACCCTCAAACACTTTCAAATGGTCTTTTATTTAGAAAAGCAGCACTTAATACTTCCAAATGGTCTTAGATATACTTTGAGTAGATATACTATTAGATATACTGGGATGGATGTTTAACCAAAAAAATAAAGCAAGCTTCCAAAATTGTAGAAGATTTCACTCAATTGCTGCAAGGTACAGAAAAAAAACCCTTTGTGCAGGGAAACTGAGGAGGAGGTGTATTGCTCAACATGCTTTAAGGGAGGAAGGTTTTCCCTCATCTTACAATAATAAGGGGTTCAAGATTCTGTAATCCCTCAAAATCATTCAAAAAACACTGTTCTACATGGTAAGTTAATTATTTTAAGATCTTTATAACATCAGCAGCCCTAAGTACTTCTTCACTCAGACAAAAAAAAAAAAATCACTTTGAATCACGATTGACATTCTGTCTTGCAAATATCTATGTTCTGCTCTAAATAGATGACAAGAAGTTGCTACGATGTTTTTCTCAGAACTGTTATTTAACATTTTCCAACTCTGCAGAGGCATGAGAACATTAAAACACTTTTGCTGGAAGCAGAGTGTTTGAAAGCTCATTGGCAGAGCAGTTACATCCACTTTTCAAGAACACATGATAATTCTGTCCCTGGTTTCCCCAAATAGAGGAGGATGAAGGAAGAACGCAGGAAGAAGGAGCAGCACACACAATATGCTTTTACTTCCATCCGCCATCTGTTAACAGTTTCAGCTACTTGGATAAACACGTATTTATACTCACTGGGAGAGATTACAGTCTTGTCTACAAGCAGTTACTCAGTAGAGCTGTTCACGGCCAAGACCAGGGTGAGGGCAGGCTTACAGAACCAGCAGAGCACTCGGTAACGTGGTGTTTTGAGAGGAGGATGCCCAAATAAAGAAGTGCTCAATAGCAGGTGCTTATCAATAACTAAATAGAAACCAATCCACGCGACCCATCGCTTCTGCGCTCACCACAATCTACACACCGCAGAACCTGCCAGCACAGCCTCATCCTTCAGAAATTACAGTGAGAAGCAGAAATTCCTCTTCTAACAAGCGTAGCTTGCACGGACAGTTGCAGAACCTTTTTACTGCTGCATTTCCGATTAATTTCTGAAGCCACATCTCTATCAAAAGGTTCTTTTCTCTTGAGAAAAGTAATTCCTTTTTCAGCGTAGTTCAGCTGCCTTTTTGGCAGACGAACACTGTAAAACCTTTGCAGTTTCGCTGGGCTCCGTTTAGTGCCGCTGTCATCTTGGATCCTCCCAGCCTTGGCCTCTTGAGTAAGTGAAAACAAGCCGAACTAAGATGATGTGTCATACACTACCTATAACTGCATGCTGGGAGTAACGATCTTTTACTTCTGGTAGAAGCGACTTTGAGATGACCAATGGCAATTGCAGCCTTGTGCGCATTTTCCAGTTGTTTTCTCCTGAAATTGCCGTTCAGCGGGAACAACAAAAGCCACATCATGCAGGACACTGCTGGTGTAGACTTGTCCCAAGCAGAGTCAACACGACTCGCAACGTCAACCTCTCGTGGAAGCAGCCCATAAATACTCCCTCATTCTACAGCACGTTGCTCACTTACAGACCCCATCCTCTTTTCTGTGTGCCACTGACAACCTAGAGCAGCTGCAGGGACACAGGTAGATATCGCCCCTGTGTTACCAAACACTCTCAATGGGCTGATTGCAGGGATGGCTGCATGCCTGCGAGACACGACAAAGATTAACGGCGCACAAAATATCTACACCAATTATCAAGGACCAGTTCTGAAAACCTGTTCATGTTTCACAGCAGGAAAAGCACGTCCTGGGATGCTGCAGCTAACCAGAAGAGACAGACCAACTCATGTGCAAACTCGGTGTTGTTACTGCTCCTCAGAACCACTGTTCTCCTTGCTCTGCACCAGCCGGAGCACACTGGCTCGCTATCAATTATTCTTCAAAACAACAGGTACAACCAGCACACCACCAACAGCTCTTCTCTGGGAAGGAAACCAGCCTGAAGGAACCTCTTTGAGACAAAACAGCAAAAATTCATTTCTGAAATTAAAATACTGAATGCTGTAATACGGGTGATGAACTTGCAAACTAGGTAGAGGACAATGAGGAAGACAGGATAGAAGAAAGATGTCAGAAGTTTGCATCTCCCATAATTTGGCGGAAGAGGGGTCTCACACTGCCTACAAAGCTACCTCCACGCGTGGTGAAAAGAACACAGACACTCACGACCAGGAGTTGGAGGGAAGGGGAAAATTTTTCTTTCCCAACCAATTAAAATGAAAATGTGAAACAGCAACTAAACCACCACCAGCAGAGTTGCCTCCAATTACCGCTACCGGCCGTAGCCATTCAAGCAACTAGGAAACACTACTCCCACTGCTACATGGGAACTTGTATTCAACGGCAGTCACTCCGTACGTCTTCCTAAGACTACAAAAAACAAAGCCTGAGTTCATTAGCTCACAAGAGAAACAACACTAAGTGAAAACACACTAAAGCCCACTAATAACCACATCTGGATTTTACTAATAACCACACCTGCAGCTCCCAGCTTTATTTCAAATAGCGCCTGGGAAAATTCTCCCTGGGGAGCATCAGAAGACTATCAACCCCTTCCTGAAGAGTTTTAGAACAGCATCTGGACTACAGACTCATTCAGCACGTCTTCTTCATGAGTCATTTGAAAATCTTGCACCCAGAAAATTCTACAAAACTTTCTTTCCCAAATACTTACAAAATTTCTGCAGGCAATCTGTAGCAGTTTTGCAACTGAATTTTATTTCTATTCTCTATGCAGCCAACTTCATTTTGTAACTGTATTAGAGCAGAGATAAAACAGCTCCTACAACTCTAAATTGTAAACTTTAATTATATCTTAAATATCATCACTGCGGAACTACAGGCAGAAACACCTGTAAAAATCTCAGCATTGAATAACAAGGTAAAAATTACTTATCAACTTGAATCACAATATTTATATGAAACTGAAGAATTTAGAAATGCAATTAAGATCTGCTATAAGACTCCTCTGTACACCAAAGTTTACTACATGTAAAATTACAGTAACAGAACTCATAGAAGTGAAGCAGTCAAATGAAGCCACATTTTAACTGTGTCATTTTCCTGAATAAACTAATCTGATTTTAACCTACATGAGCGACGCCACTGGGAAATCAAAAGTCCAGCTTCTAAGCTTGGTAAGTTTTCTTGGATCATTTTTCAGATATTCAGGTTTAGCTTCATCTAGCATTTTCAGAGAAGTGCTAGGGAAAAAAAATGATCATTTCAGCTTCGGGATTTTCCCCAGACAAGTTCCATTTGCACTGCGCACCTCCCCTGCGTGATCTTTGGAGGCATGAAGTATCTGGAACATTGACTCCATCAAACATACTTGAATTATTAAACCTTCCAATTTATAAGCTTTGAAGTTGCCCTGGTCTTCCATTTTTATGAAAACTGTACTTGATCTTTTTGCTTATATCTAATCGTTAACAATTTTTTGCCAAAAATAAATTCTCCCTAGAGATACTCGTGTCTTCTCTTTAGACCCCATCGGTGCTCCTGAGGCAACTTCACTGGCTATTAAATAACGCCCTCAGAAAAACTTGTTGCCTATTACTGGTGTCTCAGCTCCAGGAAGCTGCAGCTGAAGGAACAACTGTCCATCACCCTCCCAGCCTCCGACTCCTCCAGCAGCCGGTACTGCACCGCATCAGCAGAGTACCTGGAGCCTTCTCTGCTATTTATCCCTTCCAGGCCCGTTCATGGATTTCTGAGATAAAGGCTCCAAAGTATTCTGCATTTATTAAGGTTTCGGTTTGTTTCCCAACAAATCAATAGGGCTACTGCAGCACCGAGTTCGAAGTCCAAGGCACTTTTGCCACAGCCCTGGTGAAGCAAGCACAGGCCACGGCATCCAAGCTAGCACCATGCGGACCTATAAGCCAAAACATGCTGGAGCTTCCTGGTCCCAAAACCGCTAGAAAGTTGTTGTTTTTTTTTTTTCTCTCCACTGACATTGCAAGAACCTGCTCAGGAAAGAAGCCAAGAGCGCCAAGGGGAAGCGGTAGCATTTGTGTAACGACACAATTATTTTTCACGTGCTTTGCCACCATCCTGCCCAACACAAAGTACTTCCCCACACTTACTTCCTCCAGCTTCTCAGAAAAGATGGTTCTGCAAGTAGAAGGCTTTGGTATGCACTGGCTAAATCCTGCCTGTTAAGCAGAGCTACCGAAGGGGTTTCCACGGAGTTTGCACTGGGAGTGCTCCGTAGCAGCGAAGTGCTCTGTGGTCTGAGCCACGCACCACACTGAGAGTACCGGTTTTGACACGACAGCACACTTACTGCAGCAAAATTGCTACGGAGTTAAAAAAGGACAAACTAGTTTTCCCAATTTAATTAACAACCCAATTAAACTGCAGAAGAAAATTACTCACCTTCGTTATGACTTGACTTCTGAGTAAAATTATAACCCTCTCTGTGGTTATTAAAAATAGCTGTATCACACTGACATTTTCAGACTCACAGGAAAAGAAAGCAAGTGTATTGCCTGTACTACTGGTCCTGCCCTTCCTCTTGAGAATGAGCACGACGTACAGATGCTCAAGATAAAACGCCCTCTAACTGTAGAAGCGGACACACAAAAACATCTTCATTTCAGCAGACTCGGCCGTTACCGATCCGACCACAGGCACGGTGCTGAAGCGTGCACAGTTTTCTGAAGTATCTTACCACACATAACACCCTTGGACACAAGAGAAAAAGGAAAAACAGGGAAAGAAAAAAAGTAAGTATCTGGAAAATTAAAGTTCAACTGCTAGGATTTTGAAAAACAAACTCCAAAC
>NW_010398922.1:3989-6201 GCF_000710305.1 Buceros rhinoceros silvestris | reverse complement strand
AGGCCCCCGGGGCCCCTCCGCGTCTCCCGCCCGGCCTCCTGGCAGCACCGTCCCTTGTGGGGCACCCACCCCCACCCAGCACCCTGCCCCGAAGCCGGGTGGGTTGAGGGTGGAGGAGAGGGGAGCGTCCGAGCCGGCTGGGAACGCTCCTCCCGCTGCAATTACACAACTGCCACTCGCTCTACTTACAGGATAAAATTAGATGTGGTTTCTGAGCCCACCCCCTCCTTAGCAGTGCCTGGAGTTACCCCGGGAAGCCGGGCACACCGTACAAATTAGTAACCCCGGCTAAAATTACGTTGGGTTGCCAGTTCCGAAGACTCTTCCACCAACCGAAGCATGAGTCAGCAGAAGAGCTCCGCAGGAAGTGACTGTCTCCTCCTCACAAGGGACCACGGCTTCTGCCAGAAACTTTTCGTGCTTATTCAGGCTTCACTCGACTGAACAAATTTGGAAGAGCCTGTTCACGTTCTGACAATCAACAGCGTTTCTCACGGCACAGCCTCCCCTTAGCACTAGGCAAAAACCTGCTGTTTAGGTTAAAAACGTTTCTTTTTCTTCAGCGTAAACACCAATGCAGTTCCCTACCCACCTGTCAAGTGAAAAGCCTGGAACGCGCAGGAAGAGTAAGAACAAAACAAGGCTTAAAATTTCACAAGTGCAGAGACATCTCGTTTGGGGAAAACCGTGCCCTGTTCTAAACAAGCAACACGAGGAAGAGCCAGAACACCGTCAGTGCTCCCTCCTGCACCCACAAAGTATCACCCTTGTTACACAAGACTTCTCTGCTTAGCAAGGCTGCCTTATGTAAACCATTCTCATGGGTTTAGTGTAAAATTACTAAAAATACTAAGCTAGAGAGAGGTACAGCACTTGTCAGCGTAAGCACATTTGGGTTGTTTTTGTACCACGGAAGAGCAGAGAGGAAAAACTCCTCCCTGTTTCTGGTTCTCACCACCTCCCCTCTAGCCAGTACTGGAACACCTGCCGTCCCTTACTTGACCTGTTCCACAACATGGGCATCTGTTTTAACTTTCCTAATGCAGGCTAATCAAGTCCAAAACAGTTCAGCACACTGCTTTACTGCAAACACCACCTGACACCAGGAAAACATACTCCCCTGAGCTGTGATACACCAAGAGAGCATAAAAAACACCTTCAGGAAGAACATTTGATTCCTCCAAAACAGTCAAATGGCACATGTTGTGTTACTTTCTGTTTTGGAGCAATTCATCACACCACAAACCTAAAAAGGACTGAAAAGCACTAATTCATATTACCTTACAGCTGTAAGTATGAAACACTGCGAACAGAACTAACAAGATTTACATAACTTTCCATACGGAACCTAAAATATAAGCTGAAAAAAAAAACCAGACCTTAACACTTCTGTCTGAACTCAGTGCCCTGCAAGTGTCAGTAGCACTAGAAGTCAATCAGGTCCCCCGAGGATAACTCTGGAGCCACCCTTACGTGACACTTCTCTGACCAATCACTATCTAATCAAAACTAAGAACACAGTTCAGGCAAATAAACTAGTAAAGCATCCTCCAAGTATCTCGGTAGCCAATCTTGGAAATCTTCAATTTAGAGCCTCTAAAAACAATGGCGGAAATAACGACTCTTAACAACCACACTGACTAGTACTAGAAGAGAACATGACAATCCTAGAGTTAGGGCTCGTGTTTGGGTACTTTCAAAGGGGGAGAAAACAAAACAAACCAAGCACATTACCCAAAAACTCTCCAGCACTATACGCTACCACAGAACTCTAGCCAGCTCGCAACTGCGACAGAAATTATAAGTATTTATCATCAAACACCCCACACTTCAGCTCATGCTTCTGTTACACAAGCAACTAGTAGCTCCTAGTCACTACAACAGAGCAGTTTCATCCCTTTTTCTCTCCACCTTTCCCCTCTCAGCCACACAGTCTGGTCCACTGCCTCAGTCCAGCTCTGATGCTCATCAGACCCTTCCACCTGCCTGTAAGCCACAGATGTGGCAGAAGTTTGGCCAGCTTCTGTAAGAAAGAGCATGGCTTATCCAGAGCCTGAGGGGAATGGCAAAGCAGAGTCTCCTCCATCCAGCACTGCTCTTCTAGATTTGCACGCCTCACCTCATTTAAAACCAAAAAAACCCACACACAACACCCAACTATCATACTAAGAATGACCCAGGAGTAATTTGCAATCCTCAGAGGAATAAAGAT
>NW_010398922.1:0-3873 GCF_000710305.1 Buceros rhinoceros silvestris | reverse complement strand
AAAAAAAAAAAAAAATCTGTGAAGTGGAGCATCCAACCTAGTCGACCCTACCTCACTGGACTAAAAATCATGGCTAAACACATCTGTATGTAGATATCAGACATAAAAATTGCCATGCAGGTTGTTGTTTCACACTCATGGAGACCTAGTGAAACTAGACGTTCAAAAGCCTAATTCATAAGCTCAGTTTCTGCACATAAACCACCTAATTTTCCCTGTAAACACATTTTGGAGAAAATGCAGAGACACCATTTTAAGGTCCAGGCTCAAGTTATGCCTTTGCTACCCTTTGAGTACCTGTAGCAATGCAGAAAATATGAACACAGCAGATCACAGCTGCAAGTACATTAAGCAGGGAAACTCTGACAGCAGTGTAAAAAATACTGTTTGCTGCCACCAAACTTTGAGCTGCAGACAATAACAAGAGGAAGCACCTGACTCTCACTTGACTACTGTAATCATGGAACAGCTAGAAGGCCATTTGTCCTGTAATCTTACACAAAACACAAGACAGCAAGTTGGGAGGACTTGACAGCTCAAGAGATCAAGAACAGAGCCTTTCACCTTCAAGTCACCAGTTCAAACAGAGACCAGAATAGTAGTGATCAAAAGCTACACGTGATGGCTGCTCGGGATTAGGTGACGAGATGGCTACTCACTGTCCAGTTCCCAACACACCAGTGTGAACAACAAGAGCTTTCTTCACAATTTGGCACCTGTTTTTCACAGTCTTGAACACATTATACCTCCGGGATTCTGTACACGTTAATAAGTAGCAAACCAACTGGGCTGTTGCGTACACATTCTGAACTGGCATTGTACAAAAGGACTTTAGCCTCAGCACTACCGCATGTGCTGCACTTTTTAACAGTTACAACTCTGACTTGTAGCTTCATTATTTTTTGAGACAGCTTTAAAAGTAATATTTAGCTTCCCATTCTTTTCACACCCTCAGAAGCTGCAATCCTGTTTATAAACACTTGTCCCATAAACTTGTGGTATAAGATATTTTTGGAAATATATTAATTTGAAAAGCACTTTAAGCATAGGAACTCCAGAACTTCAGCATTCGAGAAACGATTTTGAGACACTAGCAACAATTTTTTATCAAACCTAAACAAAACCTTCACGAGGGTCATGTCTATGTGAGGACAGCAGGGTGCGGGAGGAATTCCCTATGATATGAAAGAAACATTCCTTTTCATGTTCTCATTTATTATTCAGTACATCAATGCAGTCTCTAGAATGTAATTAGCAACAGCTCCTTTCCATCCTGACTTTAGTTTTAGAAGTCTGCAAAAGTACTGGGAATTTCCAGGCTGGACAGGCAAGATGGTCAACATACACTCTGAACTTGTTTTCAAAGGCTCTGAAGTGCAGGTTCAACGTCCTGCTACAAACACCGCTACCAATCTTCTGCACAACCCCAGCAACACATTCTTCCACAGTTCCTCGCAGCATATTACTTTCAGGAATGAAGTGGCTGAAGAAAAGCCAGGATCCTAGAAACTTCTGTATCACTAGGAGTGACTAAGGAAGCCGTTGCATACAAAGATTTCAACTTGCTATTCCAGGAGTCTAAAGAGAACAACATACCAGACGGATGAGATTGCAGTAATCTTGCAGAACTTTAAGATTCTTCTTGCTGCTTTCAATCCAAAACGTCCTACTGCACTGCAATAACCAAATCTGGAAACAACAAAGAGGTGCACGTGGTAAATACTGGATCTTCCCCAGAGAGGACCAGTTAGCTGTCTGGACAGCAGCAGAGATGCACCAGACAGAAACACATTCCCCTGTAAGTTTTAGCAGCTATCTCAAATCACCCAAAGCTTTGCCACCCTGAGAACTTGGTGAAGTTCACCCACGTGTTAAAATTCAACAGATTCCTTCTATGCAGGGACTAAGCCCTTAAAAGAATCACTGGGGTTTTTCCCCCTCCCCGGCCTATAAAGCTGCCCATCTGTGACAGGTCTCAATCACTCTCGGCAGCTGCCATGTTGGTTTGAGGGGGGTTTTGTTGGGTTGTGTTTTTTAAGATCAGGGCATGGAATTATATCTTGTTACAGCTGCACCACCGAGGCTGCCAGTGATATCTGGCCACATCACTCGCTTCAATCAAGAGTCCTCGAGAAAGGATCTAGACATTTTACAAGAGTTTTCCTTGACATCAGATTTCTCTTAGATTAAGAAAAAGCATACTACTGTTTCCACTGAATTCAGCATGGTCCAAGCATGTATATCTGTAAATTATGATACTCTTTGTAGCTTAAATCAAGTCTCTTGAATGCAAGTCATAGCCCATTCAGCATTAAAAAAAAATAAATAGCTGCACAGCTATTAGCTTCCAAGAGAAATGGGGCCAGAAGTTTGTATACTTAGAATTCTCTCAGAAATCAGACTGATTAATATAGCTGTTACAAAAGGACACACTTTCACAGAAACAGGGATTACCTTTATCTGTAACCATAGCAACTTTTCAGTAGTTTGTGTTAATGCTACTCTCCTCCTGATAACTTGCCACTATCTCTTTCAAGCTATTTGTATAAGGGTTTGAATGTGCCATCTGAGACCATAAAGTAACAAGAAGTTGAAATGTAAACCTACATTCTTGATCACGCTCTCAAAAGTGTATGACATAACATACAATGAGGTTCATTTTTGCCATAAATTCATGATTAGTCGAGAAGTAAATTTATCTTAATCTGTTATTTACATGATTCATAGTTTCGTAAGACAAAAAATATTTTAGGAAGTATGCTATGAAATATATACAGGAGATAGAGAAGTTCTTCACTACTGAAGAAACTATCTGGAAAGTAGCAAACTCAAGGAATTATGCCATTGCTATATCACAGACTTTGATATTCAGTATCATAAGGAACTAAAATCCTTCCCAAAACATGCTCATTTTGGCCTGAAGAGATACATGACAAATCAGAAAAGAGCCAGTCCCCTCATTCTAGGATAGGTGATAATTAATGAGGAACAGGTGTAGGTACCTCAGCACTAGATAAACAAACCTGGGAGAATTTGAAAAGCTAAGCTATAAAAGTTGAAGGGAGACAGGAAGGAGACTAAGGAAGGAATTGACATATTTGCTTCCTCAATTGCTGAGTTACCAGCACCCACAGTTCAGAGGAGGATTAGTACTTCCTGGGAAAGAAATTATTTAAGATTACATTAGATTAAAAAAAAAAAATCATTTGCCTGGAAGCAGGAGGAAGAGAATAGTCTCTTTTTTAGTTTCCCCCACCCCCAAAGTTCATAGGGCACCTTACCAAGCTACACCCTTCTCTCTTCGGTGTACAGAGTCTGGCACAGTTAAGATGTGAACATAGATCCTTAGAAAAATAAAAAGAACTCAGCATGCTCTTTACTCCCCAAAACTCTTATGCAATGACATCTGTTACAGGACAAGTCTGGACAAACACCCAGGGGACGGACTTCAAAACACAACGGTGCACTTTAAGTCAGTTCACACAGGGAGAGAAGTAACTACCGTCAGTGTTGCCAAATGCTTCCACATTACGTCAGCACATTTGGTGGAAGCTTCTGTATTTCATTGTTGTTGCTGTTGTTAATAGCAGTAAGATAATTTCTTTTTTTAAGACTCCCCCGTCCTAACACCCTGTGGAAACAAGGGTGGGTGCTCTACCCCTTATCTATCACTCCAGGCTTTTTGCAGAGCCTAGGAGGAGGCAAGTTTAGTTAAATTCGCAGCATTCCTCAGTGAACACAAAAGCAACAAAAAGAACTTTTCGTACAACGAAAGGCAGAAGGATTCCAGGCTGTAGGCTTAAGCCCTTGATACCACAACACAAACTGCATGTCGCCTCCTTAATGCTCTTGTCCCCAAACCAGCCAAAACCG
>NW_010398921.1:4938-5928 GCF_000710305.1 Buceros rhinoceros silvestris | reverse complement strand
TGCAGAGCTCCTCTCCACGAAATCTCACCCACTCGGCATCTCCCACCCAGCCCAGCCCCAGCTGCCTCTCGTCTCTCCTCAGCCAGCCCGGCTGAGCCTTTCTCCTCCTCCACTCCTCATACATCGAGGGAAACCACACACTAACCCAGGGGCGACGCAGGGCCAAGGCCAAGCCCTGCTGCTCTCCGTGCTCACAGCCCTCGGGGAAGCGCAGCACAAGCCAAAAGAAGAGCGCAGCTACCGCACGCTCACACGCTGCTCAGCTGCCTCCACCCCAGCCCCACTGAGAGCCTATTGCCAGCACCACCCACAGCCCTGCGAGCTCTTCCTGACGCCCACACTGGCTTCCTCAGCGTGTCCGCAGGGCCCTCCTGCCTTCTGTCTGCTGCTAAACTACGAGGTGGGAGCTTCCCCTGATCCTTGGACGAGTCAACACCATTCAGCACCGCGCTCCTCATCTTGGCGCCTCTAATTATCCCTTTAATTGGTTGCTTCCTATTTCTACACACCTCCCACTCCTCCCCCGGGGCAGATTGCGACTTGCTGCTCTGCGTCTCCTCCTGGTCGCTCCTCACTGCCCTGCTGACATGGGGCGTCTCGGTGCTGGCGAGGCTGAACTCACGTGACGTGGTGTCAGGTGGGATTTCCACACCTGGACAGGAGCAGAGCCAACGGGTGGCTCACAGAGGCCTGCACTTTAATTTAAGCCCTGCAACAGCCGGTCCTTCCGCAGTTTAGATCACACTCTGCCTCTCCCCAAACCTTCCTCCGTCATCCCAAGCACTGCTCATCCAGGGGCAGCCAGAGCCGCTGTCTCCTCCCGATCCCCGGCATGGGCCGAGGCAGCACCCAGCGAGTGCGGTGAGGAGGTCACCTTCGCAGCAAGGCTCTTGCTGTTCCGAATGTATTTATTTATCTCTCCTCGTTCGCTGCCGCTCCGGGGACATTTACATAATCACATCAGAGGCGGCTGGACGGAAACTGCAAGCG
>NW_010398921.1:4277-4663 GCF_000710305.1 Buceros rhinoceros silvestris | reverse complement strand
GGATTGGGCAGACGGCTCCCAGGGGTTGAGTGTAGCCAGCGGTTCGTGGGTCCAAACGCCCCTAAACTGAAAAAGAAGTGAAGGCAGTGTGACCTGGGTGGTGAACTGTGCTGCCTGTCGCCGTCCTCAGCTGCCAACGGGAGCCACAGTGTCTCCCGCACGAGCCCATCTGCTGCGCGGGCACAGGCGATGCCCTCGGAGGCAGGATTCGGCCGCGCTGGCTGGGGCAGATCAGCGAGGTTTGGTGCTGGAGCCGGGGCACAGTGTGGCCGCGGAGCATCCCCACGCCAGCATCAGCCCATCGCTGCTGGCCGATCGCTCTCTGGGGAAAAGCTGGTGAGCAAAGGGCCGTTTAATCTCTCCTGCGAGGAACTACCAGCTCGTCC
>NW_010398921.1:2870-4150 GCF_000710305.1 Buceros rhinoceros silvestris | reverse complement strand
GTTTAATCCCTCCTGCGAGGAACTACCAGCTCGTCAAAGGCACGCTGCGCTCCCCTGACTCCACGTGCTTCCCTGGAGCGAGGTTTCACATTTTAACACAGATGATTTTGGGATCTTTGCATTGCACGGAGCTGCCTCCCGCCCCCCGATTGACTCCCTGGGCAGTGGCTGCGCAGCAGCTCGCAGAGAGCACCACCCCATGCTGAAAAGATAAATCAAGGTGCAAAAAGGGAGCCGTGCAGGAGAAGGTGGTAGCATAGCTGGTGCCCACCATGACGGGGTGGGCAGGCTGGCAGTCCCCATCCCTCCTGGCCCCCACGACTTTGCCCTGCTCCCCCTCCTCCTGCCTTTCTAATCCATCCCCCCCATGCCAGCAAGCTGGAAGTGCCACAGCCACCCCTCAGGAGCTGTCCCTCCGCTCCTGTCCTGCTTCTTCCACATTACACCCTTTCTTTGCCCCTCGGACACCTCCTCAAGACACTCAGCCACGAGCTGAAGTACGAAAAGATGTGGTTAAAAGCACATCTGCTGCACCCAGCAAATAGCCCCTCTGCTCCTCCCTTCCCAAAAGGCTGCTGGAGAAATCCTCTCCCCATCGCCCATCTGCCTCCACCGGCACCTCGCGACACACCGCCAGCTCCGCGCCGATAAAACTTCGCCCAACTCTCCGTGAGGGAGAGCGCTGCGCAGGCAGCCCTGAAGCCGCTCCAAAACGCCCAACGCTGTCTCAGGAAGCCCTTTCCCCACACTGGCTACAAAATCCTACGAGCGTGGACAGGGAGGATGTTGCGACAGGGAGGATGCTGCGACCGTGGGGCTCCTGAGAGCCCTCCAGCTCCCGCTGGGGATTAGCATTAAGCTTTAAAAGCTCACATAAAACAACACTTGACCTCCTTTTGCTCAGGGCTGGAGCAGCACGGCCACAGCGCTGCTCCATTCACAATTCCCCGAGCTCTGCCGTCATCTATTAGCATAAAAGCTCTGTCGGGCTTTTGGGTTAAGGGTTGGGAGTTTTTTTGCTTTAAATATTTAATTTAGTTTTGATCTTTCTTCCCCTCCCCAGGGAAAATAAGGATCCCCCAGAAGGGCTGTGATGGAGGCAGATCCCCACCCCAAACAGAAGCTGTCCAAAAAATCCTCAGAAAGCACCGTCACGCTGCACAAGGCACCGACCTCCAACCAACGGGGCTGGGAGAGCTCAGCGGGCATGGGACAGTTTTTGGAGCCCACGGGGTTAAATGCCCCCATCACAACGTGAGTCTGAATCTGCAGCAGCCAAC
>NW_010398921.1:2476-2744 GCF_000710305.1 Buceros rhinoceros silvestris | reverse complement strand
CTGAATTGCTGTGCCAGCCAGCAAGCCGCCCCCCCGGCTCCAGAAAGCCCCTCTGCTCCCCAAGCCTCTGCGGTACCCAGCTCTACAGCCCAAGTTCCCGCTCCGGAGCAGCCCCCTGGGAAGCACGCTGTGTCCGGGGGGGTTACACGCGCCCGCTCCCCAGCTGTGCCTTCCCCACTTCCCATCCCCTCGCCGTGGCGCTGAGCCGGCACCGAGCCCCGGCCGTGCCCCAGCCCCGCACCAATGCCCGGCTTTCACGGGGGGAAAA
>NW_010398921.1:1835-2208 GCF_000710305.1 Buceros rhinoceros silvestris | reverse complement strand
TGGCCCGTTCGTTCACCGCCTTGATCTTCTCGCCGCTCTCGGCCGGCACCTTCAGGTTCTCCAGCTCGCTGAGCGAGCGCTGCAGGGCCGCCCCGTGCTTCGCGATCAGGTCATTGCAAGTGCTCAGATCCTCCAGCTTACTCGAGAGGGTTTTCAACGTGCCGTGCAGCTCGCTCTTGTCTGACTGCGAGGCGGGCTCCTCATCACCCGAGTCATCTGCAAAGGGAGGGATGGAGAAAAAATCGTTTCCATGGTTACCCCCGGACCGTACTAACCCGCCATCACAGCGGGCAGGGGACCTCCTGCCTCCTCCTGCCACCTCCTGCCTCCTTCCATGGGGCAGGGAGGTCACCCTGTGCCCCAAGGAGGCAGA
>NW_010398921.1:0-1713 GCF_000710305.1 Buceros rhinoceros silvestris | reverse complement strand
AGGGCTCCTGTGGCTGTCACTGGGAGGGGGTTCAGGGCTGCTAAGGCTGAGCGATGGCAGGTGGCACCAGGAAGGGCCCCATCTCCACACCTGGGCACAGTGTCAATGGGCCCCGGGAACGAAGCCCACAGGGCTCTGCAAGGGCTGTTCTGGGTAGTATAAACTATTTCACCCAAGAGAAGGTCGCAAAGACAAGGGAAGAGTAGCAGCCTTGGCCCAAAACCACCGTGACACCTTCAGAGGGCAGAAAATTCCATGAGCAGCGTCTCAGGTACAGCAGAAATGGTTATTCCTGCACCTCCTGAACACTCAGGTGACAAAGCCAGCAAACCCACCCAAACCCGAGCAGAGCGTAACGCAGCGTCTCTTCAGAGCGTGCCACCGCTCCTCGGGGAAGGCGGAGGAGCCACGCGGCTCCGAGAAGCGGCACTGCCCAAAGCAAGCGCAAAAGGCGAGAGCAGAGCAGGTCCTGCACGGGGACCATGCCCCAGCCTTACGTTCAATCTTCAGCCAAGGTTTCTCCGGGTGCACCCAAAAGGCACTGAGGCAGCAGAGCAGGGAGCACCCCTTCACCTCCCCTCCCTCAGGCGTCTCTTTCTGGACTAAAAAGAGAAGGGACCAGCAAAACCTTCCCAGCCAGGACTGGGGATGTCCTCGGAGCCAGCCGGGCTGAGAGATACCGTGATGCTACAAAGCCTCGACCTTGGGGGTCCCCACTGCGGGCTGTGAGGAAAAGAGAAAAACCAGTAATTCACTGATGGGGACTGCTGGGTTTTATTCCTGGATCATTTATGGGACCTCTCAAACCGCTGTAGATATTGAGAGGGATGTTCAGCCATTGCTCGTATCGATCCCACTGCTCCTGGGCCAGCAAAACGAGAGCCCCGAAGCTGTGGCAAGAGCTGGAGCAATGTGGAGATCAGAAAAGGACCACTGAGCTGGAGCTGAAGCAGCCGCAGAACGCAGTGAGGTGCTGCTCCACGTCTCGTGGCTATGACGCAACCCATGAAGCCCATGGACAAGGCTTCTCCTACCCCAGCTGCCCAGCGATGACAGGAGAAGGAGGCAGGGCACGGAGCAAAACACAATCATGAAGCACCAGGGCAGCGTCTCCCAGCGCAGCCATCTGGTCTGTCTGCAACCCAGCCCCGAGCATCCCACAAACCTCTGACAAACAGGAGGAGCAGCTGTCAAAGCCAGGAGACGAAGTGGCTTGTGGCCACCAAGGGCTGTGAGAGCCAGCACTCCGAGCACCCACGGGAAGCCAAGTGAGACCTCCCCCAGGAGGGTGAGCAGCCAGCCCCGGGAGCAGAGCTGGCTCCCACCGACAGAACATTTAAGCCACTTTACCCCAGTAAGGGCAGAAACCAACAGCTGCCTAAGCTCCACTTGCTGTCCCTGGCAGGGTATGCACATCCCCGGGCTCTGTCACTGTACCTGTCCCGAGCTGGTGCATCCAAAGGACAGAGCACACTGCGCCCCACAGAGCCCGGCCACTCGCTGGGACAGGGACAATGGGCTGCTGCTGCTGCTGCTGCTGAGGCTCAGGCAGAGGCTTCAGTCCCTCTCCTTTCGGAGCATCATGCACCTCTACTTTGCCAATGACATGATGGGCCATGGCCAACTTGACCAACCAAGCCAAGTGCCAGGTCCTCCCCTTGGGTCACACCAACCCCCAGCGATGTTCCAGGCTGGGGCAGAAGAGCAGGAAAC
>NW_010398920.1:0-3241 GCF_000710305.1 Buceros rhinoceros silvestris | reverse complement strand
ACCTCATTGCTCTCTCCAGCTTCCTGAGGAGGGGACACGGAGAGGGAGGTGCTGATCTCCTCTCCCTTGTACCCAGGGACAGGGCACGTGGGAACAGCTTAAGGCTGCATCCATCAGGGGAGGTTCAGACTGAACATGAGGAAACATTTCTTTACCGAGAGGGTAGTCAAACCCTGGAACAGGCTTCCTGGAGAGGTGGTTGATGCCCCACAGTGCTCATGCCTCACCATGCCTAAACCCTGCTCAGCCCTGAAGTGGTCAGGCAGTTGCGTTGGGTGATTGTTGTAGGTCCCCGCCAGCTGAACTGTTTTGTTCATTTAGAGATGCTGGGTTAGAGAAGAGAGGACAAAGAGATAACTAGAGTTATAAATTGAGTTGGCAGCTGAAATTCAGACTTCCAGAGGAACCTAGGGAAACAACTTCAGCCTTCTGATCCAAGTAACCCTGTCCTCAGAGCAGCCTCAGCCAGCCTCAGTTACCAATACATCTGTTGAGGTTTCAGTATAAACAGACATTTAAATGCATCAGGGTTTAATTTACTGTTATATCTGGGATGTAGGCTCCTAAGTTGCTCTGATACTTTTAGAACTTCAATTTGGATTCTTCAGCTAACTCTTGGCAGCTCCCAGCAGACGCTGCAAGCTCAGCACATCCATGCTTCCTAAATTTGGGGGGAAAAGTCAAGAGCAGAGTAATTTAGTAGATCAGACTTGCACAAATTCAAAATCAGGGTGCCAGGGCACACGTGCTGTCATCAAAAGGACCATCCTCTGGATGACGTGAAAAATGGAGTGGCCAATTACTTCAAGTTGTTTAAAATTGTGTTTTGTTTTGCGTATTCGCCTGGACCAGCCCATTTTGACAGCTGCCTTCCCCTTATCAGCACTTCAGTTCATGATTGTGTGATTTCTTACCAGATTTAGCCCTACACTGTTTTTTAATGTCATTTGCCCTATCAAGTCGCTGACACATTTACCTCACCCATTTCCGCAGTGCAATCTAAATATTTCTGGGATCTGATAAGAAAAACAAGATTTTTGATGGAGTCTGCTCTATCACAGATGGTTGTTGCTTTTGTTTAACTAGGATAACAGCATCAAAGGGTGGGTCCATGCAGCTCTCGCTTTTAACACTTCTAATGCAGACAGATTTGCTGAATATGAGATGTTTTTGTGTTATTCTTGACACTATTTATATGACAAAAGTTGACACACATGTACAAGGGCACATGTGCTACCTACACCATACAGCTAAAATTTCTCCTGACTGCAAGGAACTGAAGACAGAGGCAGCATCCTTAGAAAAATAGTTTCCACGGATGAAGGTTTATGTTTACAACCACTCCATGGTTTTTAATACATCTGTTGCACCAATAACAAATAATGGAAAACTATGTGTAAATGCTTGCAAACGCAATCAACTATAAGGACACATTAAGTAAACTGATGGTGCCCAAATCCAATATAGGCAAGAACATAAACCAACTCAGAATGTGTTAGAATCTCTTAAAGCCAGTGTGATACTACACCCCTGTCACAATGCCATCCTATGTACACCATCAGAAATCAGGCAACTCACAGACTTTTAACCCCTGGATACAACTTACTTGTTGTCATCAAGTACCCAAAGCAAACAAACAAAACCCAATCACTCAGTAACATTCTCTTTTGGGGGCCTTTTTTTTTTTTTTTTGTTATTTTTGTAAGCAAAGTTTTAGCAGAAATAGTGAAGGATTTTATGCTCTATAACCATAAAGGAACTCAAAGCTAACCAGAATCGTAGGCAGCAGAGAACAGATGTACGCAGCTCATGTCACACTTGCATGTCGTGAAGAGGGAAGCAAAGACAGAGAGCTCCACAGTGCTGTGACCTGCTCCGTATCATTCCCTGTAAATAAGCAACGTTTAGATCCACCGACGCAAGAAATAACCACCACAGACGCCCTAATGAAGCCAAAATTTGCCAGATGCCCAACCGCGATACATGCGGATCAAAGCAGACAGAGTTTCCCCTTGTTAGGGTGGGTGATCACTGAAGTGAAGGTGGAGCAGCCCAGCCATCAGAAGCCAACAGCATCCCTGGTTTGCACCTGAGGGGCTCGAGGCGGCTGCCCTGCGGCTGGTGCATGAGCCGTCTTTGCCAGGACACCAGGACCTGAGGTGTGATCTCGGGTGTGCCCACACTCTTCTGTAAACGAGACCTCCGGTGTTTGAACAGAGACGCCTGGATGCAGTACGTGTGATGTCCAACACTTACACCAATGCTTTACTGGACAGTAAACCGTAACAACACTGACCAAGACACAAGGAAATGAACAGGCTTCTACCATCGACCCAGCTCGACTCACACCATGAAGTTATCAGATCTCTTCAAACCATTCGAGAGTATACTATGTGTTTTGCTCAAGAGTATATTATGTGTTGTGGAGCAAATCTGTGAGAATGGAAGCACATCACCAGTATTGGTTTTGAAATCAAATCATCAGATTGGTATTGAAAAGTCTGGTACCTTAGGATCACGTGAGCTAGACAGGAGCATTTGAAAGGGAAAATCCATCACTTGCCTGTGGCAGCCTCAACTATTAGATTCTTAAATAATGACATGGTTACATATGAGACTTTTCTACATATTAATTGTTGCAATTTTTATTCCCTTTGAGCTCCAGCGTTCAATGTGCGGCAAAGAGGAAGCGGAAACTTACAGACAGTGAGGTCTGAGAAACAGTGGTCATAAAATAATCTCTTAATTCTCCAGAGACTTGTTATGAAGAGCACGTAACACCACAGGATACATGCTGGAGGGGTATAAAGGTTTTACTAGTCCTCAGAAGAGGCGACTCTCAACGCTTGCCGACAACTGCGCTTCCCAAATTCACGCTGAGAACAGCTTTATAACCCGCCGCACCAAGAGCTGATACAGATGCTATATATAGTCGCTCACAAATGCTTCTCCGCTTGGTTCCACATCTGTATCTGCGCTCCTGTTCTGGGACACCCAACAGCTAAACAGGAGCTACTTGCGTGGAACATTTACACTATCAGCTTCTACCCTCAGAGATGGACAACGCGAGCGATGGCCAACACGGCCCTCATCTCCGACCGGCAGCTCCTGCGAATCCTCCCGGGCTTTGCCGGTTGTTCATCTCCAGGCTACAGTCGCTCAAGAACCGCGTTTTCCAAGCACCTCGCACCACCGGCTGCGCGCCGTTCTGGCCAGCCAGGACGCTCGCCCACCCCGAAGC
>NW_010398919.1:17321-23040 GCF_000710305.1 Buceros rhinoceros silvestris | reverse complement strand
CCTGAACCAAGGTGTACCTGGTTTGGCTGGTCACTTCTTGAAGCCATTTCTACTTGGGAAACATACTTTGATTAACTGACATGACAAATGTATCCCCTTACATTCTCTAACACTACCCTTATGCAGCTTTTTCTATCTTTTTTAATGTTTTAATTAAAAAAATGTTCTAGTTAAACCCTTTTCAAAGTGTCCATGGATATATTTTAAGCAATATTTGAAGGCTCCTAAAATTCACCACGGTAAGGTCAATAGAGGTTTCCACTATTCTCCTGCTTCTTTCTTATTAATCTTCTCAGCTTCTCCTTGGATTCCCTATTGTCTTGTGCCCCTGCAGGCAAACGTGCTGATGCCAATAAATGCAAATTATTACTGTTCTGATTAGCTAGTGCTTGTTCCGCCTACCTCATATAGCTGTAAACATCCAAAGACCAAAAGCACAAGAGATTTAGCTTCACTATTCACAGGACTGTGTTGTAATATATTCAGGAACCCAAACACAACAGATGAGTAACACAATCACAGGAAAAGTCATTTGGGATTCATTTAATTAACGAGGGTATAGCCCTGCAATTCTCCCTGCATGGATGCGTCTGTTGCAGCTTTAAGACTTTGGGAAGTCATATACATAGGATTTCGTAGGTTCACAGTTCAAATCAGGCAATAAAACATAGAGGATCAGGTCCTAAGTTTAGATGATTTACCTCATGTGAAAAGCTGAAATCAATAACTAAATCTGAATCTTCAGAAGACAAGTCTGGGCAACATTTCTTGGACTGATAATTTATTGAAAAAAAATTTCAGAGAAAAATAGGATTGAATTGGCAAATAGTTTTGACCATAAAAATGAAGGAAGGGAGTTGAAATATTTCTTTTCAAGAATTTCTGAGTTAAACGTGTTGACATGTGTCATGATTTGCTTTCTTTAAAAAAACCTCAAAAAAAAAAAACCACTAAAACCCAAAACCTTGTTGTCTTCCTGTCACTTTTCTGGATTTTTCGTTTGATCACAAAGACAAAATGCAATCCAGGACTGTAATCACAAAACTCTTCCTTTTTTTAACTTTGATCCTCTTCTGTGGCCCTCTAGACTTCCTCAGTAATTGGTAACTCCAAACTATAAGTCTGCAGGTTTTGTTTGTGTGAAGTATAAAATACAAAATTATCTCAAATTCAGCAATTACAGAAGGCTGCTTAGAGAAATAAGGCAGAGCTAAAAAGAGTCATAAGACATATTTATAATTTTGTATGCATATTTATACATGAAAGTGGAAAGCAACTAGTTGACTACCAGATACAGCAGCATCAGTTGGCCGAAAATGGAGATGTTCCCTTCTCAGCCACTTTAATGAATGCTGCCTAAAAATGCTACTATCATTTCACAGTTTTCTCTCCTTATGCAAATTGTGTGGCATTTTACCTCTTGAGTAATTACCTTCAGAGGGGCATCACTTAGAGTAGAACTCTCAGCAATGCAATCCAAAGCAAAACTTAGTGATGCGCTCATGTACACATTAAGAGTCTGCTAAGAAAATTCCTGTTGGTAATTCTCCTGCAGACCTGAAGTCTCTAATTTTAAGAAGTTTAGTAGTTAAGCAAAAATAATTTGGGGGTGGGGGGAGGGGTAGTTCATCCGTCCTAACTAACATCCTCTAGCGACTACATTCCCGAGCCTTGCTAATCACCCTTGGCTCTGTGTAGTCAACAGAGTGAAAGAGATTCCAGTGGATGATTCGTGTGTCCTGTCTTCCTTATGAGGGCTACATAGAATGACCTTCTGGAGGTCAATATTTCTCTCCACTGAATGTAAAAGAACCCAAGGGTAACAAACTCACACATACAAGTCTAACTGTTAGATGACTAGTTTTGGCTGGATGAATCCTCCCATTAGCTCAGCCATGACAGCGGTTGTTCTAGACAGATGACAGACTGCTCAGAAAGGTAGTGCCTCTTCCTCTTGATGTACTGCTGAGATTGTGCTACAGTGATCAGTCTAACTGAGGAATTAGTTCACCATGGACCTCATAAATCCAAATAAATTAATAAATAACTAATAAATTAAATGGACAAGGTGTTTTTTCATGGCTAGGATTAACTTCCAGAGAAAACTTTCTGGGTTTTACAGGTGGGTTTTGGAGGAAGGGGTTAAATTATCGGCTTTTTAACAACCTAAAAACCAGTTTGAATTGAAACAAAGATAGCAAAGATATTCCCACAATACTCTGCTGGTGATATGAGTTGAAAAGCTTATAATACAGATTTTCTTTTCTGTTCATCCAAATTGAGGAGCAGGGAGCATTGCCCTCAATACAATTATTATTCAGATACATTGCAGATCTTCTTTTCCAGTTAACCATAAAAGTTTTGGCCTTCATTGCAGCTGCCTGAGTTTTATGTGATGTACTCTGAATTTATAATTTGTGAAGTGCTGTACATAATTGGGATCATCAAAATTCCAAAATACGTTTGATGCATGTCAGAAAAGCTGATTTTTTATCTCTCTTTTTTTTTTTAATTGTATTCAGGAGAGGTTCAGAGAAGCTAGATGTCAGTCTGTTTTTATCAAACGTGTTCAGATCATGTCTGCAGCTGCATTTTGTTTAAGACATTATGCTAAAAGTAAGGGATGCTTCTGGGTAACATGGTATAAAAGTAGGTCAATATACAAAGACATCCTCTCAGTGACAGTTTTATGACTTAAAGCAGTAGAGCTACTTGTGTTTTGAATTCCAATATTGAATTTTCAAGTAAAGATGTGAAATTGATACACAATCCTTGAGCATTCAGAAGTAGTAAGTTCTATTAATTTAAATCTGTCAATGGAAATTTGAGTTCTAGGTAATATCTTTCCTACAAGTTCAAAGTTAGTGGAATCACTGAATTGTCATATTCTTTCTTTCTTCTTAAGAGAAGTTCATGCACCTTTGCACTGTGCAGAATAGTGCTATCTCTACAACATCAAAGAGTTGAAAATGACAAGTTTTACTATAATCTCTGCAAAAACTGTGAGAAGTACAATTGCTAGGCAATCAATGGCTAAATTAATATTCATTAATGTAGACTTATATGAGTGTTGAATCTCTTCCTAAAGTCTGCAATAATAGTTTCAGTAATGCTTAAAAGCTGAGGCCAATGGAAACCCAGTTGGTTAAATTACTTACTTATTAAAGAATGTTGAGTTTTATTTCACCTTTTATATTCTGTTTGCTAAATATTTGCAATACCATCTCTCCTCAGCATCTCTGGCTTATTTGGAAGCATTACTAAGGGACTAGGTTTTGAATTTGTCAGCTGAAATTATTCATTTTAATTATACATTATGCTACCCAAGCCTGTTGGTATTGTTCTTGTTTTCAGCCTGTGACCAAACTTTTTTTCATGTTGAATAATGAATAATGAATAACAGGCACAAGTCCAAGATTTTAATCACTTGCAGGAAAACAACACTGAAATGTTTAAGGGAGCATCACAGACATTTGCATACAATGGATTCTAGTCACACTGCCGTTTATGCACAATGGACCACAAAAAGACACGAATCCTAAGGCAGCACCAGGTGTTATGGGAAAACTGCAGTTTCAAATACTTCTTGGGGAAAACATGTTTCCTAACATTTCTAAGGAGTATTTCTCAGCTTGGTCACTTCATCTACCTGATGGATCTTTTCAGAACAGTGAATACTATGAATAAAAGTAACAGTAGTAGAATACCATTCTTCTTCCTTCAAAACTGTCATTAATAAGAGGTTTTCTTGCACAGTAGGAGAAAAATAAGACCTAGAGAAAGAACTGTTGTAATTTCTGCGGTTATTTTTTACGGTGCATCTGGGTCATGCAACTAGCATGATCTGTTTTCATTCATTATCTGTAGTACAGTAAGTTATCAAGGTTTGACGTAGAACATACCCCCATTGTGCTATGCACAGCACAGACACAAAAGACAATTGGTTCACTGTAGAGCTTACTGTATAAAGAGGAATGTAATTGTAAAAGAAACCTCACAAAGCATGATACAATGAGGCTTGGCAAAATGAAGTAATAAAGACTCGTAGCAGCTCAGGCAGCTTGAAGTCATGGAGACAACAACATTTGAGTTCTGTGATGTATTGAATTTTGATTTTTATTTCTTACTTTACAAAAAATTGTCAATACTCAGAAATTCTTCTCTTAAAACTTGAACACCTACAAACTTTACTCTTGAGGAGAAAAAACCAAATAAACCATTCTACAATACATAATGTGGTCTCTATTTTAAAAAAAAAAAAAAAGGTACATCAGCTAAGGTCTCAGCTAGAGCACCATGTTCAGTATGGGCTGCACCATTCATGGGCACAAGAGAGCCACAGACGACTTAGAGTCCATAAAACATTTTTGGTAAAAGCTGATTGTTTTAATCGACACTGATATTCATTTGTACTGTTGAGACCTGAGAAATCCCTTCATGAATTACGCACTGGCTAACATACCATTGCCTCATATAATGAGCTTCCCAGACTGAGAAAGTGCAACAACAAAATGAATGCACAAAAAAGGAAATGAGGAAGGCAGGAAGGCAGCAAGCTGTTTCTTTCCAGAAGGGAAGAAATGGGCAAAACATTATGTTGTGAAATCCTAGTGGCTCAGTTTGCCTGGCGAAGGAATGCAGGAACAGGCTCTGGAGACAAGAAGCCAGAATAAACCTTCATGAAAAATGCATTGAACTGTGATACCATAAGAGGTGAAGATCGAAAAAAGATTAAAGAGGCTAAGAGAAAAGAGGTTTTCTTGTCCATTGATGAGAACACACTCTGGTAAATTGAATGTCTGCAAACTCCAAAAGTATTTTTCCTGTAGAATTGTGTATGCTCACCATAAGGGTGAACCAGACAGCAATAACTGATCAATAGTACGAATGCAGCAAATAAGTAGAGATTCTTTTGCAAATGAAAGAAGGAGTCAATACGAGCAGAATCTGAACAGCCTAGCATTTGGGCAGTGCCATCTGAGGCTGAAAGAATTCTTGCCTGAAGTTTTTGCTGAGGATGCTCTTGGGTGAAGAATTACAGAAAACAGCACTGGAAGGAACCTTGAGCATCACTTAGTTTCCCCTCTGTCATGTCCAACAGCAGGTTCCACGGTGTCTCATTTCTCAGAGAAATTGGTTTAATCTGTTATTCAGACTCAATAAACAGTGATTTCACAGCCTCCTTGTAGAGTCTATTGAGTTCTTAACTCTCCTGCCTGTTAGATTTTTCTCAGTATCTATCCTAGATTTTCTTTGCGCCAGTTTAAGCTTCTCAGACCTTGTTCTATCTCTGGCATGTATGAGAACAGTTTATTTGCTTCCCCTTTGTAAAAACCTTTAAATATTTTCTGACTGTAGTTATGTGTCCTGTGTTAGTCCCTCCTCCATATTAAACAAATCTACCTCCTTCATTCTATGTCCACGAGTTTTGTTTTCCTGATTTTTTTTTCCTGATTATTTCCTCTGAAATTTTATCTACCTTTCCCATGTTTGTCTTGATCTGCAATATCCCACATGGACACAATACTTCAGTTGAGTTGTTATTTACTGATGACTATAATGAAAGAAATATTAAATGGGATCTACACTATTTCCTATTTATATATCTTGTTAAAATTCTTGTTTTTTCCTCTGAAGGACTATGATTCTTTTCCTATCTTGATTCTGTGCCAATGATTATTCTTACATATATCTAATATTTTCCACTTTTCCCTGCTGA
>NW_010398919.1:9518-17227 GCF_000710305.1 Buceros rhinoceros silvestris | reverse complement strand
TGAACTCCTGCTTTTAAGAACCTTTTTTGAATTTGTTGAGATAATTTTGAATTCTAGACCTCTCCTCCAAAGTATATGTGGCCCCTTCCAGCCTGGAGATATCTACCAATTTAATAGAAAACTCTCAATTCCCACATCCAAGACTTAGGTGAAAATACTGAATGGACTCAGGACAGAGTTCCCTGTAACTCTACTCAATGAGAAAACTTTCCAGTCTGCCAGTTAACTATGGATAGCTGCTTTCTGATGGCCTAAATAATTTTATTTTAGACAGATTATCAGAAAGAATTATTAAACAGATGCTGTGAGGAAGATACTACCCAAAATTATAGAGATATGGGGAGAAAGTTTTAACAAGAAAACAAGTTGTTATTTATAATGTTCTGTAATTCTCATTTTACATCTCTACGGTGTCTTTTTTGCATTAGGGTTGATAAATAGCACTCTGAAATACAATGCCTGAAATGCCATTAACCCACTTTAATTTACTCGTATATATTATAGCCAGACTTTTTGATTAATAACCTTTTCTTTGGTGGGTGCAGCTCTGCTGAGAACAATGGCCAATGGCTCACCTGTTACTGTTCTATCAGACCTATCTCCTGCACCCAAGACACAACTCTCACAGGTCATTTAGAAGATTGCAATAAGATTATGCACCTGGAACCACAGCTTTTGGAGAGAGTGATCTCTACATAGCCACAGTAGTTACGTGGTTCTCTGATTTATAAGGGAATTTCTCTGCCTTCTTATAGTTGGATAAACTGGAGGACATGAAATGGGTAGTCACAAAAAAATGGAAGGACACAAAAATGATGGGCACAAAAAAGTCTGACTGAAAGTCATTCAGTACCAGCAGAGAACACTCAGCCCCAGCAGGTAGTGGTTTCTGCAAGTCCCAAAGCTGAGTGTTGGTAGGTGCCCCTGACATCCCCAGTCTAACAGCTACCTCGAGTGACAGAGCTTTGAACTTAAAACTTTTATCAAGATGCACAGAAAAGACCCCAGGGAAAAGTAACTCAGACAAATGAAATTATTTTTGAGCATATATTATTCATCTGTGAGGTTTTGGTTCCCCCTAGGAGAAAGTCTGGCTGAACAAAACTGATAAGGACTCAGACTAATCAAATTACAAGTCCTACCGAGCTGTTCTTTTTCTTTCATATGGCTTCCTTCGCTACAATATCAGACAACCAGGTATCCTTTTTCACCCGTCCGGCACTACTCTGAGATAAGACAGGACTTTCATTCCTACTAGAAGATGGGAACTGAGATAATAACTATCTGGAAATGGGCTTAGGTGTTGCATTGATGAAATCTGCAAGGGTCTTGCAAGGTGCCTGGATCCCAGACAGGAATTTCCTGCTCAGAAGTGCCTGAGTAGTGCATGGGGAAAGTCAAGCATCTCCAAATAGGTTCAAAAGTTCCATTAGACTGAATAATGTATCTTAGGAGCTGCCTAAGCCATTAGGAAATACTAAAGAGAAAGGTTTATCTAAACTCTAACTCTGCCCAACTTTCTTTCTCCAGGCTCACAGCAAGGACTCAAAATTCCTCTGAACTAAAGTACCTTTGTCAGAACAGCATTTTGGGTCTAGAATTCTCTCTTTCAAGAGACCATCTTCTCCTGCAAATAAGAACAGGGAGACATAGATTTGATGCTCTTATCAACCAAGGGACCCCAGTGGCTTGGGTTGAGCACCTGCCAGAGCATGACCGTAGAGCCTTGGGAAACTGAGTAACTGAAATGTATGCTTCTGGGGGTTTACCTAAATGTTTCATGGCTCACACTCTTAAACTAATATTGAGGAATAAAGAACCTTATATTAGTGTCAGTGGCTCTGGTGTAACTTGGCGTTTCTGAGAGTGTATGATTAGCCCAATCCACACGGCACAATGTAGAAAGGCTTGAAGTGAGTGTTGTTAAGACCAGCAACAGTCCACCATCCAGACTGACATTAGCTAACACCAGATAGCTCTTTCTGGGAATGTTGTAAGAGCTATCACACACACAGCACCTCCCAAGTCAGCAGTGTAACTGCAAGGGACTGCCTACAGCCAGACCAGGTCCTGGTCTGTATGCACCAAGATTTCCTCCAGAGATGGAGACAACTGGAGGAATTTTACAGGCCTCATTTCATCCAATTGCTCTCTGTTAATGAGGTTGGTTTGCTTCCAGATGCTTTCCGGTATAAGACTTGTTGACTAAATAACAAAATGTACATACATGAAACAACGGTGAATAATACCAGCACAGTCCATGCAGCACCAATTACTGTGAAGACAGCATCTGCCATGCATGGCTTAATGTTGGCTGCAGAGAAGCACATCTCTGGAACCTCATATTGGTGATTTATCTCCCGGTAGTTCCCCTCCTTAATTACCAGTATAAAGTATAGTAAGACATATATGAAAGTACTTCTCATGTCCAAATAGATTCCTCGTGGCTAGACGAAGGTTAAAGCTCCTGTTGGCTAATTGCTGCAATTTAATACTGTTAGCAGATGCATTTATATTTTTAAACCCCTTTTTATGATGACTAAGTAATTGCATCACTTTGGCAACCATCTACTTAATTTTAAACAGCTTTAACAGACTGCCTACAGTTGAAAACAATTCTTGTCAATGCTACATAAATTGGTTCATTTCAGCTGGGTTTTTTTTTTGCAAAAGGGGGCAATTTGAACAATTACTCTGCATTGAAAACAGCTTTTGTCACTGCTAAACTGAGTCACTTGAACTGTTATTTACATGTGCTATAAAATTTTATTTACTGTCAAAGGACTTTTCTTGCAATTGAATTTTCACCGTAGCTGTTAGATTTTGTTTGGAGTGAAAAGGTTAATTTATTACCCTTTATTATGCACTCCTAGCTGGCAGCAAAGTGATTAGAAACAGACTTTTTAAAAACAAAATTAATCTCCACCCAGCACTGCTCAGGTAAAATTCATCACCATTACTCAGTTCCAATAGTAAAAGCACATTTTTTGAAAGGGGGGGAGTTGCTGATTGAGTTTTCATCATCTTCCATCTCAAAGCCCAGCTTCTCTCAGCACTTCGTAGCCATTTCCTTATATGCCAGCCCTTCCTTATATGCCAGGGTAACGGTAGATGCAGCAATTAATCCCAGACAAGATGCAAAATATCCAGCGCTCATTAGTGACTAGCTAGTCCCTGAGAAAAGACAGCCCCAGCAGTACTGACATCAGCTGTGTCGCTGATAACTTCCGTTTTCACAGATGAATTCAAGTGCCAGTCAAAGGTGCCAGCTTGCCAGCTTTGGTGAGTAAAGTCTTATTTGACCAGAAAAAGACGTGACATAGGCTATTTTCTCTGCTTTGCCCATTCTGCCTGCTTTGTGGATCAGTGGAGAGCTCACCCGAGATGAACGGTTTGTCATCTGACCGCTTCCAGGATCCTCTTACAGAAGAAATCAGCTCATGTCAGTCACAATGGGGCTGAGCATGTGGGCTTGCCTGTGCTGGGAATGGGCATCTGTCTGATGAGTAGTTATTTTGTCTGACCTCGTGGCTGGAGTTAAATTGATAATTGACAAATTGAAAGATCTTAATAAAGAGAAGAACTGCATTAGTTGTCCCACATTTTAAAATACCAACTAGCCTCCACTGCAATGCAAGATGATAGTACTTGGTTCAGTGAAGGAGTTGGGATTTCATGTGGACTTCAACTTCCTTTCACCCACTACAATGACGACTTCTTTGTTTGTTTTGGAGGATGACAGGAGAAAAGCTTGACGGCGCCTTGGGCTAGTGAGTGGATTTAGTGATCTCTCTAGACCCCCTTCAATCTGATTTTATCTGAAAATTCTTCATTCTACCTTCATCCTCTGTGAAATGTCCTATCTCTTGAAACTTTTCCTCAGTCATAGGAGTGCTTTACCACCTTTACCCTGAATGTGCTGAGAGCCAACACAGTGCAGATGCGCTCTACTCCTTCTACTTCTGGTTGACAGTTTCTTGGTTTGTTTCTTGCAGATCCACATGCTGTTTAATTGATTTTCTGATCACACACACATTCTTTTCACTCATATTATAGGTGCAGCTTGTGGAGGGTATTGTCAAGGTCCTTTGTTCTCATCATCTTGAGGCTGCTGTCTCAGGGTTTCACTGCAAATTAAGCACAGATCTCTGTTTGTTTTCTTCGATGCTGTGGTATGAATGATTCTCTTGTGCTAATGGCAGAACTGTCACAGGCAGCAGAATCTGTTGTGTTTACTCAATAGCAGCGGTAGCAAATTGCTATTATTCCAGACAGTTTTACATTTCTTTAATACCGTTATCTGTGTTGCTAGCAGAATCCCAAATGTTTTTCATCTTGGTTCCAAGGACTTCTTTGACCTCCTTTGACTTTTTTTCTGTTTTTGCAACTGTGGCAGCAGAAGAACCAGATGTTATCTCTTCCTTTCAGTTTAAAGAACAACAGCTTTTTCCTCTGTGCCTGTCTGTGCACACTCACTGTGTAGGCATTCAGAGACAAGTATGCTTAATTTTAACAACATATAACAAAATTCGTTATATTTTAACAAAATAACTCAAATGTGTTACTCTGCACATTTGAGAATTTTCCAGTGAGTCAGACTAATAATAGGTGGGTTGTTTTTTTTTTAAAAAATCTCTGTTTACTACCAGATCAGATCTCAGTATTAAGCTGTATTATACACTAAAAAAATGTTCACTTTATAGACACCCACTTGAGCCACTCTACAGCAAAGAGGGGAGCTAGTTGTCATGATAAACTAGTCCATTAATTCTGAGACCTTAAAATGTTTTTCAGTGCTAGACTTCTTCCTAATTGCTGGAAATCTTGTGCGCATTTACTAAGCCTTCCTATATATCACAAATCTCCTTTCCGTTACAACATACCAAGTAGCCCATCTGCACATCTGGAATATGCAGACTCACAGTACATACTCTTCAACACCTACTGGTCTCACCCAGGGGCTTATTAACCTCACATCTGGTGTTAGAGAGAGGGCTCTCAGCAGAGGTCTCTGAGGGATGCTAATCCGGATTTTTAGCTTCCAAAATGTGAAACGTTATTTTATTTAACATAAGAATAAAAAAAATAGATTTCCAAATATTTTGCCAAAAAGGAAATATTATTTAACTATCGCTTGAGATGGAATATGCCAGGCATCATCATATAGCCATAATATCGTCTCAAAGCAATTTTTCTTTTACTGCCCCAATCACTTTCAGCTGGGGAGACTAGTAAATTAAAAGAGTTCTCCCATCTCTTCTCCTAATGACCAAATCACCTAGTGCAGTCTCTGAGGAAGCTTTTAAAGGCAATTCTACACTTCCACAAAACATTTTGACTTAAATGAAACACACTTTGGGGACATTTTATCTAGCAAAAATGTTCTGAACTGCCTTGCTCACTAGTACCCCTATGACAGGAGCTCATTCAGGTGGGGAAGCTTACCTTTCTCTTTTAAATGAGCAATATCATCTCTGAAACTCAAGAAACACTCCTAGCCACTCTGGTGCTAGTCATCAGCTCCTCTGTGTCATGCCTTCCATTCCTGACCAAGCCCTTACAGAAGTTGAACGCTCCTGTACTCAAACCTAAAAACTTGCATTTACGTTTGGCCTTATCTGGATGCAGGCGGGGCAAGACACACCCACAGCTTTGGTGGGACAATCTGCAGCTGCCTGTTGGTATGGTGCAGACATCCCTTTCCATCTTCTTGGCCTTCTCCACCATTAATACGATCAGCATGAGGATACCTCTGCCAGGCATGAGAAAGATTAGCAGGTCAAGGCATCATGGGTCATTCCCAGTGCAGTGTACATAAAAGTCCTCTAAAAATAGTTCCCATAAGCAAAGAAAGACTGAACCGTGACATCTTTGAACAACTGGGACTGTGTAGGTATCCTTCAGCCACTTTGGAGTGCTTAGTTCCATAGCTTAACACTATTACAGTATTGTTTTGCTTGTATGATTATATCTAATTTGGATGAGACCCTTAAGTGGTTTTTTGTGAGATGCTGTGGTTATTTAAATATCTTTAAATCTTGAGTGAAGTGGTGGTTTAGTTTCTGCAGCAGGTGCATTAATTTCAATTTTGGCAAATAAGAGTGGAGCCCTTGTCAGACTCATAAGGCTGCAAAATCAGCAGATAGATGAGAGATGAGAAATGAAAGACTGATCACTGAATGGCTTTGCTGTGAGCATTTCCATTTGTGGCATCTATATTTGAAAGCCACTTTAGTCATACAGGTAATCTAAGAATGTCCTGGAAAATTCAGATAGAGTCTGAAAAGCCCAAAGTAAAGGGCAAAGAAGTTACAGGAATAGAAGTCCTCTCTATGTCCTTGTCATAGCCTCCTTAACTGGTAAACGCATTTACATCTGCATGAATGGATTTTAATTAAATGTATTCATAAATAGAATACTGAGATGACACATCTTGTTGCAAATACAATCTGTCAGCAAACAGCATCTGGAAGAGATGGTGCTCTGTCAGCTAAAGCAGACAGAGGAAGCCTGAGCCAGTTTCCTGGTGAAGATAAGAGCAGTGCTACCTCTGCTAACAGAAGGCAATCCACACAGTCCCTCTGAGATACACTGCAGGACTGAATCTCTGATTTTAGAGCCAGGCTGACTGGATTTCAGTAACAAATTTCTGATACTCCATGTTTGAAAACTACTCCAATAGACTGCCCATCTGTTAGCATCCATCAGCTGAAGCAGGAAGCCTATCCTCCCTGCATTGTTTGCTAGAAATATCTTCATGACAAATGAAAGAACCAACAGATATATATGCCAGCAAAATAATAATATGGACATTTGTTGTGGGCCTCCTTGTATTTTAACATCATGGACACCTCTTAAAGAATAGGATGATTCTGAATAATAAATTTGAACAAATGAAGGATGGCACACAAGAAGGATGGGCTGTATGCCAGTGTCATCACTGACTACTACACTGTGCACACACAGGCACCTGCCATGTATGATGGAGGTGTTTAAAGCCATGCCAAAAGCACAGCTATTTCGTTACTTTTTTTCCCCATTCTTTCATGCAATAATAATTCTTTGACTGACTACTTCAGACCATCTCCAAAATGTAATACCAACCACTGCAGGTCATTCACTTTTATAGCACAAATACTCCACTGAGATTTTCCTTCAGTTTACATGTCTGAGACAAAGTCAGTTTACATGTTAGCAGGCTATAGGTGTTTACCTTGGTACCTGGTGTGGACTGCAGTGCACATTATCACAGCAGGGCTTGCAGACTGAGGCCTCTGAGCTCTACTGTCCTGTAATAATAGCAATCACCATGTCTGCATGGGTACGGGAGAAGGGAAGAAAAGAATAAACCTGGGCCCAGCAGGGATGTAGTAGTTTTTTTTATGTAAGATACTAAGCAATGAACAGTGGCATGAGGGCTTGGAAGATGACTTTAGTGATCAAACAACTGCAGCTTTTGGTAGGTGTATTTAATTTGCAGAAAGTGACACCGGCAGTAGGTATACATTTTTCAGGAGAGAGCTATTTACTAGCCACACCAACTGTTTCATGTAATACTAAATCTGAGAGGAAGTTGTTTGGACTCAGCATTGCATTCTTCTGTTCATTAAGAGAAAGCAAGGCCCTTCCTTAAGTTTGACCACATTTCAGCAGTTCCTTTCTTCTTAAGACAATAAATTTCCTTGCCATCAGTACTTCCACCTCTTCTT
>NW_010398919.1:3286-9436 GCF_000710305.1 Buceros rhinoceros silvestris | reverse complement strand
CTTAAAAACAGTCCCTCTTTCCTAAACCCTTTTGGACTTTACTGAACTGCCTACCTTCTTTGAATGTCTTTCCTAACAAAACAACAACAAAAGTTAATTTTTGTAAACTCAAATACATGATACATCCAGACCTAGAAAACATTGCCATATATTTTTGAAAGCACACACAGACTAATAAAAGCCAAACCAAATACATAGGGAAGAGATGGGAGATCCCGCTCTGCCATCAGTGTTGGGAGAGAAATCAAACACAGTCCCGGAGACTGTGATGTGTTTTAATGAAAAGTATTTCTTAACAGTTATAATGTTCGACCCTTAGCCCTTAATTAGTCTTTTATTATCCATCTGGAGTGCTAATTACCTGTAACATTACCTTGAGTCTGGAATACTTCCAGCTGATTTATCTCTGTCTCAGAACATATTCTCAAACAAAAAGAAGCAGTAAAAGACAAAACCAAGAACCCTGAGCATTATTACACGAGTGCAGTTATGTGTGGTTTTGTTGTGCTCAACCTTGCAGTGTGGCACAGCGCGACTTAGTGCTAGAGTAAAATGCGAGAGGGTGTGCTGTGATTTTGATCTATGTAACTGCTTGGGCCCTGCAATGCAGAGCTACTGACCATGTGAAACTGTTGAATTCAGCTACAAATTCAGTATTTATGAAAACTAAGCAACTGAATGTGTATCCTTATCCCTAGATATTGAGGGATGTCCTTGAGGAACTGGTATCCTTTCACAGTCTTTGTTCATCCGGTGAGCTGCCAATTAGGTTTCTAGTTCCTATTAACAAGTGGCATATGTGATGCTTCTCATGGAAAACACTGCAGTGGATACAGCCTGAAAACAGTGGTTACTTTCCACAAATTTTACATTTCACCAGTAGCTGTAGATTTGCAATCATATTCCTGTTCTGTTTCATTAAAGGCATAGAAAAGATGTAGTTGGACAAAACTGCTTTGGGCATTAGCATTAACAGGAAGATACAGCACAGACAAGCTGGGGGTGTGAAGGGGTTCAGACTCTCAGCTGTAGACACCAGCATAATTAGACGCAAGTTGTGTCTTAATGTATACAAAACTACACAGCTTCCATGCAGAGTGTTGCCATTTCCATTTCACAGACGGAGAACATAGGCACAGTGAATCTAACTGGACTGCACCCCACCCCAAGCTTATGTTCAAACTAAGGTCATCTTAAAAATCAGGCAACTGTCCTTTTAAATGTAATGCAAGCTGTGCCGAAAACATGCCCAAGAGCTTTAAAAACACAACAGACAGAACAAGACAGCTCTGAACACCTCCAGAGAGCAATTTAGAGAGTCTAAATCAGGAGTTTGCATCTTTCAACTTCTCAGTGTACCTAAAGACTCAAAGTGCTACTAGTCCCCCGCAGCTAAACAGGCAGCCAGCTAGAGCCGATCAATAGCAAACACTAAGAACAGGCTCTCAGCCCTTCTCTTACCTTCTGAAATGCAGCAGTGCCCCTGCCTGCCTTGCTGCACAGCAGCACACTGTCTGGGGACCGTTGCCAAGCAAAGGCACACACTGAATCCAGGCTGTCTGCAGCCTGGCAGAGTTTCTGCCCGAGCTCTCTGGTCCAGGGAGGGTAAACACACACTGGAAGATGAGGCTTTCATGGTGGGAACACTCCTCTGTTCAGTCCAGATCACTATAAAGCTGGGGAGCTTTATAGACTTGGACTGGGAAAAAGGCAGCTTGAGAGAGTCTGAATTTTCTCAGAGGATTACACTCTTACTAGAAGATGGCAAAGTCATGTGATATCTTGTACTCTTTGGGTTTACTTCTGCTTTTGTCCTACAGATGTCAGGTACATGAATGCTCTTACGGGTAGGTATGAGTGACCTGCAAGCCTATGCATGAAGTAACCCTATGCATCCAATTGCTTCTGCCTGATCATTGGATAACATGACTTTCCTTGACATAGTAAGATTACACCGGTGCATTACACCAGAACCCTGGCATTCCCCAGGGCTCAGTATTAGGCTCTGTTCTCTTTAATATTACAGAATCATCTGGTTAGAAGAGACGTTTAAGATCACCAGCATCCTGACTTTTATCAAAAAAAGTGTGGCCAGTAGAAACAGGGAAATGATTGTCCCCCTATACTCAGCACCGGTGAGGCTGCACCTCAAAAACTGTTCAGTTTTGGGCCCCTCACTTCAAGAAAGACACTGGGGTGCTGGAGCACATCCAAAGGACAATGAAGCTGGTGAACGGTCTAGAGGTGAGGAGATGCTGAGGGAACTGGGGTTGTTTAGTCTGGAGAAAAGGAGGCTGAGGGGAGACCTCATTGCCCTCTACAACTACCTGCAAGGAGGTTGTAGTGAGGTGGTGGTCAGGTCTCTTCTCCCAAGTAACAAGTCATAGAGGAGAGAGGAAATGGCCTCAAGTGGTGCCACGGGAAATTTAGGTTGGATATTAGAAAGAAATTCTTGACTGAAAAGGTTGTGAAGCTTTGGAACAGACTGCCAGGAAGGTGGTGGAGTCACCACCTCTAGAGGTGTTTAAAGGATGTGTAGATGTGGTGCTTAGCTACCTGGTTTAGGGGTGACCTGGCAGTGATGGGTTGAGGATCTTAAAGATCTCTTCCAATCAAAACAAACTGGTGATTCTGTGATGCTGTGATACTTCATTTGTGTGTCTAAACAACATCTTTCTTTGTCTCTGCTGTGGTACAGCAAGACCAGTAGGGGAATAAAGATCTGATGGCACTACAGAAACCTTGGCTTTGCAAGCGACAGTAGATGAGGCAAAAGTCCTCTCTTGCATGACTTTAGATTTTACTGTATTAGCAGCTATTAAAAAACTAGTGGGTGGAGATGCTGATTTTCCTTTTCAAAACATTGTGGTTCACCTACAGAAGGGATTGTCCCAATAAATGGGCACATAAAGGGAACCAAGTCTTTATTCCCTTTTTTCCAGACTACAGTAGCGTTGTTTTCTTCCCCTTACCTCAATTTATCTCTTTCAGAGGTTATATTTGTTTTGTTTTCTCTTTGCACACTATATTGTCACAGGACTCCTGTTTTAGCAGAGGATGCTCTCTCTTTAACCTGTAGCTAAAATGCCTCTCTGGAAATATTTCCTTCATGCAACAGAGTGTTTGACTTGGCTTTTTGGAAGCTCCACTGAAGAGAGAATTGAAAAGAAAGACACTTTGATAAAGCTAATAGTTAATTTCTTACGATCACTGACATTAAAAAGAGGAAAAACACAGCTCCTCCTGCGCAGAGGAGCACAAATGAATAACCAGCTATTGTTTAAAAAGTACAGATGCAAATCTTGGGCAAATCTCGAACATGAGTTGAAAAGGAATCTGGTTGCTTTTCATAGCAAAGTCAGTATATTTTAACTTTAAAGTTAATTATATATGTTTAGAAGTCTACAGAATGGCTAGAACTTATCAGAGAGCCTGTCTGATTTCTTTATTGATATAAAAACATACTGAAAATTCACAGTTACTTTATTAATATAAGGAGACTGGAGAGCTTAATTTATACCTGTAGTGCTTTGATGATATTAGTTTACATAATTAATGGCAAAACTGTGAACTTTGGTGCCTACTTTTTGCCGTGAGATTTGTCCCCTCTGACAACATTAACTTAGTGTGATTGACTTCTCAGAGAAGGCAGAAATGTTAATTCCTCACTCACAGGACTTTAAAATATCACATTCTCTCTGTCAGTACTTGACTGACAGTTCGTCTGGGCCAAAAATAACAGTGGTATATACTGTATTTTCTGGATTGGAGCTCAAGATATTGGAAACCTAGGAAGACTCGAGTCCTACCTGCTAACCTTAATTATTCTATAAAATATAATACTGCAATATTATATTATATTAATTAATTCTAAACACCAGTTTAGGTTTTGCTTCAATGCACACAACCAGATGTATGGATTAATGAAAAAGGGGTCATGGTGATACTTCACTACAAGTCAAAATTTCAGCAGTATTTCTGGCACTGATAGACCAGCTGATTTTATCTCATAGGCTGATCACTGGATATATCCAGCAGGAGTATATTTTTTCCCCAGTTAATTAGCTGTAGAAAACAGGAAACATGTTTTTAATATATATGAAAGACTAACCACAGATGTTTCCCAGATGGAAGCTTCTCAAATTCCCGGATGTCTCTTAGTTATTGGCAACTTGTCCATTTTCCATTTTAGAGCAATTTCATGTCTTCCCACCCACAGCAAAGAATTGATCTCATTTTGACACAGTTTATTAAAGATGTTGTGGATGAAATCCTGGCTTTATTGAGGTCAGCAGGCATTTTGCCAGTGATTTAAGCAGAGTCGGGATATTACCTGGCTGTCTAAATGCCTGGAGCTTTATAGTAAAACTGAAGTTGTTCATTTCTCCCATCAGAGATAAATCTGCTTCCCTACTCGACAGTCCAGGTCTTCAAACCATGCCGTGGCTTTTGAGATAAAGCTTCCTGTGACAAGAGAGAGATGTACAGGGCTCTCCCGCAACACACCATTAGTCTATGGAATTTAACCTCACAAGATTTTGCTGAACTTCAGTAAAATAACTGAGTAGTTGTAAAGTCAATATGAATACCCAACATAATTTTAGTTAAATAAGAAAAGTTTGGAAGAATCTAAGCCTTCAAGCTATGCATTACAAAGAATATTGGCAAGGGTTACTTGTTGCAGTATGATGCTGGTTTTCATTGCAACTTCTTGAGAATTTGCACAACTGGGAGGATTGTAAGTAACCGGAAAAAGAATTAGAACTGAGATCTGCAATACTTATCCACATATAACCCTATTATTCTTACTTACCCCTTTGAGGTTTAATATTCTTCACTGGTTTCTTGAAACAACTCAGAAACACAGGTTTGAAATATGTACTGGTCTCATGAAACATGATAATGATGTGGTTGCCATTATTATTTCTAATAACACATTTTTTACATCTATTACGATAAAAACACATGGACATGAAAAAGCTCTTGGCCTGTAGGGGAGAATGCCAACTAGAGGCATTTGGGAAATGGTTCACTAAAGCAACAAAATTAATACTCGTAAGACAACTGAGTTCCCTCCTTTCTTCAGTCCCTTAATAAAATCATGATGCCCAGGAGAAGACTTGTAGGAAAAAACACTGAGGAAAGGCTCCCATGACCAGGTAATTTTCAAGACTGTCTGAAGTTAGCATTTCCCTCTACCATGTTAACTCCTGTGAACCCGGCTCAGGGTTCCTACTATGCTAGACATCATATATGCAGATAACAGAGTGCTGATGCTATCTCATAGCATAAGGCTGAATGCCTGCTCAGAATGGTCATCGGGACATTCTACTCAGTACAGTAACGGCTGTTCATCCCAGCCTGCATCTCACACATAATTACATGGCCATGCTGACTGTGGTGCATCTCAGAGGCAGCTACTGCACATGAACAGATAGATAAATCATCCCATTCCCTCCATCTGTGCAGGCAGACAGTTGTTGTTATGCCATATGTTCAAAGATTCTGCCTAGATTGTATTGTGCGTGTCATATAACCACCTTGTGCACGTATAGGGAATGGTCTGGGATGATGGAACCTTTCTAGAAGGATTGTGCCCATGGCCTTCAAAATCCTGAATGTAGTCCTGACAGCTGTTCAGAGAATTTACAGCTCTCTGTTAGTAGTAAAAAAATTAAACAAAATAAAATGGATGAGATGATGGGGTAGGAAGCCAAAATTTTTAAAAAGCAATGGAATCTAACAGAAAACAATTTTTGTCTGACTTGTGTCTGACTAAAGGATGCCAATTCTATCATGATACATCAGACAGAGAGAAGGTTGTGAGGTTGAAAACATTGGCGATTATAGTTTGCAAAACAGCAATAAAGAAAATAGCCAACATTTTAAATTTGTATTTATCCGAAGTGTGCTAGAGGTATTCCAAATAAATGATAAACTGCTTTATCTGAAATGGCAGGAGCAGAGACAGTATTGATCCATCCCAAACCTATGGGCTCTTTCATCCCATTATGCCTGAAGCGCCAGCAGGATCTGCCTGGTACCTGCTCTATAAAGTGTGTCTCTCAACCCATTACATCCTACACCAAGCTTGTGTGTCATTGTCACACTGCAAACAAAGTCAGCTCTACCGAAAGCTATTCTCTTTCC
>NW_010398919.1:0-3204 GCF_000710305.1 Buceros rhinoceros silvestris | reverse complement strand
CTTTCCCTTTCTTTGAACATCGCACGATCCTAGCTAGTGTTGTAAGAGGGGACAACTTGCATTTTATAAAGGTATTTGCTAAAAGCCACCATTTTAAGACTATGCATTTAAAAATAATTTAATATTTTCAAGAAATTGTGAAGAACTATCAAAGCTCCTGTTTTCACTGCTTTATCCAGTTCAGTTAAGAGACGAATAGACTTTCCATAGAGTGCAAAGAGTTTAACTTTTTCTCTGTTTTTTCCAAATTTTAAACACAAGGCTACAAAGGACTGGTTTCTGTTCTTCTCACTGAAGAGGCAGCATTTCAGCAAACTTGCTGGTCTGTGCAATACTGTACACAGCGTACACTCTAACAAACTGCCAAGCAGAGTCCAGGAAAGCCTAAAGGAAAAAAAAAAGGTAACCCCAAGCCTTACCAGAGATTTATGTTGCTTTAAATAGATTTATCGTGTTGCAATACCTGAAATTCAGCTCAGGGTCTTTCACAAACACAAAGGCAATGGCAAATCTCACTGTTAGTCTCAGCAGAGAATGATGAAGGTATATCAGCTGGTGGCAAACAGAACAAGTGAATGATTCTGGATAACCAATTTATCTTTCTGCTACTCAACCCTCCTAGCTTGCAAATATATAGCTGTAGTATCCATCCTCAATGCTAACTGCACTGTCAAGAGCAGGATGAAGTTTGTTTTGGCACCTTTATATGTTTCAAAACACCTTAGTTTATTTGTCTCCTTGTGAAAGGACAACAGGGCACACATTGCATTGCTTACTGGTTTTGGTATAGTGCATTTATCATGAGAATTTCTTCTTTATTATATTAAGTTTTGTGTTACATTTTTCAAATATTCAGCTTCTAATAGAAAGCAGGAAAGAAAAACAAGCAATAAAACTAGCAGTCCTTTGAGTTACAAGGCAAATTTCATTTCCCTGTGACTGCAAAATAGTATCTACTGAGTTTGATTTGCTGTCTCTGTGTAAACCCAGCTAGAGCAAATGAGTGGTAAAAAGTATCTTTGGTACTTATCCCCTTGTTACCCCACAGATATCTATTTCAGCAATATCTAGGTCAGCAGTTTAATAAACACAGCAGGACACAAAAGTCTCTAGGTGCCAGTGAAAAGAAGTTTCTTCAACAGACAGAAAAGCATTCTTCTTGGCTGTATCAGCTCCATTTATGTATGTTAAAAAGATCATTGGTTGTTGAAAAAGAGACTGAATCAAGTAGATAAAATCATGGGACTGCAAGATAGCAGCCCCAAAGATATAAATCATAGTTTATGCTGGGTTGCCGAAGCTTTCAAAACCAAGTAATTATTTGATTGTAAAAAGCTTGTGTAATTTATGCACGTTTTGGTTTTGTAATCTGCAGGTTCTGAAGTCTTTTTCTTTCAGATAGGCCTGCCAACGACCCTGGTAAATGTTATTCCACACGTGTAGATTGTTAATGTTTCCATTTCTAGGACAAGAAAACACTGTTGAATTTGTGAGATTAGTGAATAAGATCTTTTTGCTGTGGACTGATAGGTTTTTGCAAAACAAAAGTCTTTGCAAAAGCAGTGGACACAAGTCCACGAAGAGTTTGGAGGTCTTTACTGTAGACTGTGGTGACATTTGCTTAAAATATTTCTCATGTTCCCAAATCTTTAGTGAACATGGACAAGCTCTTCAAGTTTATTCAGTAACGGATTTCACAAGCCCTCTCAAACATCTAATAGTGTGATTGCCATAACACCTCGCACTTTACAAAACTCTTGCACCTTACATGCACGCCTCACACCCTGCTGGGGGTCAGCCAGCTTCCCTGCACTCAGCTGGTCACAGGAAGACACATTTAGTTCTCTGACTCCCACACCAGTAGTTTTCAAACCAACCTGTGTAGCTAATGCAAAAACACGTCCACCACTCTTAAAATAATCCCCAACCTGGAGCAATGCCCTGAGGAGTCAAGGAGGTGTTAAGTTTTCCAGTCTCCTCCTTCAAAAGTTGGCAACATATGCAGGGAAGGGATGCCTTAACTTTTGAAAGTGACCTTAAAAATAGCTTTATCTCATGGCAAGCTAAGGTGAAAGCAAATAAAAGTGCTTATTTACAAAGCAGAAAACAACATTTGCAAAACACAAGGCCACAAATGTGCAGGACTTAAAATAAATGAGCACTTACTTGCAGGTTATCCCATATTCGAGTAAGCAATTTAGCAAGTTACCTAATGCTGGTTTTCACCACAACAGCTCTACACGCTGTGCTGTGAAAAGCTCAGACTTCAGGCTGAAACTCATGAATATCAGTAAATATCTTATATTTAAGTAAAAGTGCATCAATTGTCATACTATATATGTGAGTGTACACGTGTGTGTGTGTGTGTGTGTGTGTGTGTGTGTGTGTGTGTGTGTGTGTGTGTGTGTGTGTGTGTGTGTACCTGCATATGTATTTTTCACATACATTCTACTGCTTTAGATTGAGAACAGATAGGACAGTATCCAACTACTTTGGAACAACATTTGGGGTGAGCTGTCTGTGAACCCTGTCTTTGAGGGACAAGGAGTCCTCCAGTTCTCATCCCTTTTCCTCCCTTCTGCTTTGTTCTATTCTCAGACCCAGTTCAGTATCATTATGTTCAGAGAAATCCACCATCCATCTCACTTTATCAAGTAGACTGCTTATTGCCAATTGCCTCTCATCCTCAGGAAGTAGCTGCTAGTACCATTTCCCAGAAGGAAGGAAAAAGCTCGTGGATTAATTGCTCTCCAGTTAAGTGCAGAAAACACATCTTCTGTGACATACATATCATCTCACAACATTCAAAAAGGCTGAGATCTTGCACTTTAAATTGAAAGCCAGGGACCCTTATTCTAAGAAGTCTGAATCTCGTTTCAGATGCAGAAGAGAGGAGACAATAGGGAAGGGCTTTAAGAAGAAAGGTGGAAGTACAGAAAGGTGATCATATAATTTCTCAGCAGAAATTTGCATACAGAATATTTTGCTCCAGTAGATCTCTTTATTCTTTGTAATTATCACAGCAGAATTGAGTCTTGCAGATGATTTAAATCCAATGTCCTGTTTTCATTAAAAGGGGTAGGAATCCTCATGCTGATGTCCACAGACTTGAGCTGAAGACTCATCAGTCCAGCTCTTCCTTACCATTTCTGTCAGTGTCGCGGTTTGAAAAGGGAGGGAGAGAAAGGGATGAGGGAGAATACA
>NW_010398918.1:967-1527 GCF_000710305.1 Buceros rhinoceros silvestris | reverse complement strand
GGCTCTGGGAAGGGAGGAGCTGGCCAAGGCAGCCACTCTGCAACCTGCGGAGAACGTTTCCATGCCTCTGCAAAAAAAGTGAAATCCCTTCCTCCAAAGATGGGCTGTGGGTGTGGAGTTCTTCTTGAGGACTTGGTGGTTCAGCTTGCCACGGCTTACCCCCGGCCCGGTCCCGAGCTCCAGTGGAGCTCAGCTCTTTGGCGGGCGCTAAAGCACGCTGCTTGACTTCGCAAGACGCTCGCAGTAGGGCTAGCAAGAGCTGAGATGTTCTGCGAACGGAATGCTAGGGGGGTGAGGGGAGAAAGCCTGGGAGGAGACTTTGCAAAGCGTTCCCGTCCCGTTCGCTCCCGAGGAATTTCTCTTTCAGCTTAACTGTTCCTCGGAATAGCTACGTGGAAGAGGCAGGCAGCGAGCGGGGCCTTCGGCAGCGCGGCAGCTCTCCTGCCTGCAGGAGGACCTCTCAAGAACACATGCTCTTCATTAGTGCTAATCCAGGAGCAGAAACGATCCGAGGGCAAAACCGCCGGCAGGATTGAGTACACAGATACGGCCTCCCCCAG
>NW_010398918.1:0-889 GCF_000710305.1 Buceros rhinoceros silvestris | reverse complement strand
CGCCGGCAGGATTGAGTACCCAGATCCGGCCTCACCGAGCCGTGGTGCAGGGAGGGATCCAGCTGGAACCTCCTCCAAAACCCATGCTCAGATCTGCTCGCTCTGGTTCGGACCCAGCTCTGGCAAGGCGGAAAGCAGTTCAGCGAGCAAGGAACAGGATCTGCTCCCTCCTCCCCCGCTAAGATCTGCATTTCGCTGCTGGGGCTGCGAGCGCCCGCAGTAAGCGTGTCTCCCTTCCCTCGCTCCTGCTCACATTGTTCACTTTCCTGCAAATTGTTTCCACATTCTGTACAAATATCCCCCGTGCCAGCGAGGGGGAGGGGGAGAGCGCAGGGGCGCACGGAGAAGAGCCGGGAGGAAGTCAAATGGCTTTGTTCCTTCTGAAAAAGAAGGTGGAGTATGCGAGGAGCCGTTTGGAGCTGGGGCCTGGCAGCCCGAGCGCTGAGCTGCCATCGAGCTTGTGTTCAGACCTGGAGGAAGACGAGTAAACAAGGGGGAGATTATATATAATTATAGACAATCATGTTGCCGGGGATAAACAGGAATCAAAAGCGCGGAGGCACTGAAGTCTGGCACGTCCCCAAGCAGAGCACAGAAGCCAGCCAGCGAGAGGCGATGCGGCTGGAAGGCGCTTCCCTTTGGGGCTGTTTGCAGTTAGCTCGGGGGCTGGGGTTTTGTTCCGCTCTTCTTGGCTTGAGGCATTCTCCCATAAAGAGAGGAGCCCGTCCAACGGGAAGCAGCAGCCAAACCCAAGTCAGCAGAATCCTCGCCCGCGACATTAATAGATTACTCTGTGAGAAACGTCAAACACATTCAGAAAAGATACAGCCCGCTTAGGTCAGCACAGTCCACAACGACCGGGACAGAACGCGCTTTAGAAACGCTCCAG
>NW_010398917.1:0-797 GCF_000710305.1 Buceros rhinoceros silvestris | reverse complement strand
GCACAGTGCTGCAGAGCAGCTCATCTGAAGATCTGCTCATATAAAATTCATCTGCAGAACTCATCTCTGCCGCTTCAGATGGTGGGAAGTCAGCTGCTCGTTTTTGCTCACAGCAGACGTAGGCAACAGGATGTTGAGGTTCTGCTTTTGCTTCAGCCTCCTGGTTTTTGGCTAAGCTTAGCGAAATGGCTGCCTCTTGCTGCCTCCTGCTCTACCCGGCGGCAGGGAGGTTTGCAGGGCTCCTTGTCCCCCAGACCCTGGTGACGTGGAGGGCAGCACCTTTGCTCTGGCTGAGCCAGAGTTGCCCTTGGGGAATTTTGGAAGCCTTGTGTAAGGAGTAAGAGATTTTCTTTGTCAGAGGGCAGACAGTAAAAGTGCACAGCAATGATGCGTATGTTTAATAAGGACATGAACAGATGGAAGCTCGGAAGAAAGGATCCCTGCAGGGAGGTTATTGAGATGCTCTGCAGTGAGAAATGAGCCCTTTGAAGCATCTGCTAGAGGCTGGTGTTGGAGGCGGCCAGACCAGATGGACGGGTCTTGTCTGACCCAGAGGCCTCTCCGCCGTGCGAAGGCATTCCTCCCGCTCCGCGCAGGCTGATGATTCACAGCAAAGCGTCGGGCTGTGGCCCCGGCCTGCCACGTGAGCACTTCGTGCGGTTACTGAGGACCAACGGCGCTTCTTTGCGACAGGCCGGGCTGGTTTTGCAGCGGGGCAGTTGTCTGCCCTTTCTCAGGTCACCCCTGGGACCTGTCGCCAGAGCAGGGTGAGCCAGCCCGGTGCTCCGGGGAGCTGC
>NW_010398916.1:1103-1436 GCF_000710305.1 Buceros rhinoceros silvestris | reverse complement strand
CTGCTCACGCTGGAAGGTATCGAGTGTTTGAGGAACTCTAGTTCTTGAGGTTCTCAAATCTTTGAAGAATTTTTGAGGTTCTCAAGTTCTTGAGCATCTTGAATTTTTGAGGATCTCAAGATTGCCAAAATTTCGAGGACCTCAAGTTCTTGAGGACGTCACGGTTCTCAAATCCTTGAGGCTCTCAGCAATTTCCAGTTTCTGAGAATCTCCAAGACCTTGGGTGTTAAAGGATCTCAAGATTTTGAGGATCTTGAGGATCTCAAGTTCTTGGGGATCTCGAGGTTCTCAAATCCCTGAGACTCTCAGCAATCTCAGATTCCTGAGGGTCTC
>NW_010398916.1:449-936 GCF_000710305.1 Buceros rhinoceros silvestris | reverse complement strand
GGATTTCAAACCTTTGAGGAACTCGAGGGCCTCAAATCTTTGAAGACCTCGTGGCTCTCAAGTTGTAGAGTCTTTCACAACTTTGACATTGGAGAGCGCTGGCCTCACACTTGTCGCCCACCCGGCTGGGTGCTGGTGTTGGGTGGTGTCTCTCGAGGTGGGAGGGGGTCTGCTCCCCCCTCTTTGAGTTAGGTCCAGGCTGTGGAGGTCTCCCAGCTGCCACATGGAGGAGAAGGGGTGAGCTGGGGGGAGCTTCCCCCGAGGCGATGATCTCCAGCCACCCCAGCAATGGGAGGAAGCAGCGGGATACCACGGCCGCAGGAGATCCCAGATCTCCACTGTGACTCGGTGGTGCCACCACCCATGTTCCTGATGGGGAACGTCCCCGGCCGGGGTCACTCCAGCAGCCTCGCGCAGCCGAGACCTGGCCCCCCTCAAACCTCCGCGTTCCAGCTTGGCCGCTGCTCCATCGGGTCGCGGGCCCTTC
>NW_010398916.1:0-253 GCF_000710305.1 Buceros rhinoceros silvestris | reverse complement strand
GGAGGGGGGAAGCCGGGCCCAGCCAAGAAGCGCTCGGAGCAGCTTCTGCCTGCAAAGGCTGCCATGGGCAGCTTGGACACGACGCGGCGCCCGAGGTGGAGCCCGTTGGCTCCCAAAACTCTCCCGCTGCTCGTGGAGCCACCAGGTCCCGCCCCGCCAGCTCCGGGCAGGGAGGTGTCAGTGTTTGGGTGTCCCAGGACCACCCACAGCAGAGGTCGAGTTACGGGGGGCCACCACGAACGAGAACCAGTGA
>NW_010398915.1:2370-4066 GCF_000710305.1 Buceros rhinoceros silvestris | reverse complement strand
GGTGCGGGGCCGGCACGCGAGTGCGGAGGCAGGGGGGAGGCGTGCGAGGCCCCTGCACCGCACAGACCAGCCCTTGTTCCTCCGTACAAAGGGGACGGCGGCCCGTGGAGGGGGGAGAGGATGCTGGGGCGAGGGGAGCTGCCCTACCCCACGCTCTGCGGGGCACGGCGATGGCTTTCCACGGGGCTGCTTTCCCATGCAGGGCTGGGATGGGGATGCAGGAGATGTGGTACGGGATGGGGGTCTGGACCACAGCATCCACGGGGCAGGAGAGGAAGCAGAGCACAGGACCCAAAGCAAAGGCTTCCAGGGGAACAGGCAGGAGCCAGACCCCCCGGGTCTGCTCTGCAGCAGCGTAACCAGACAGATCTGGAGGAGTTTGCTGTTTAAATACAATGTGTAATCACAGACAAAGGGGCCACAGCGGATGCCACACACCAGGGTTTCGGCGAGGCATCTGATACACAGTGCCACGCAACATCCTAAGGGGGAAATTAAATCAAGCCAGCATGGACAGAAATACGATTACATGGATCAAGAGCCAGCTATTGAACGGCAAGAGGAAGGTAATTAATTAGACATGGTGGCCCATCTGAAGGGGGATGGGAGAAGAGGAGCCTGGGACAGTTATCGTTAAGGCTGATGCAAAGGGCCGTAGAGGAGGGCACAGGGCCTTGTCCGAGCCGAGCCCTGGAAAAGGACCCAGCGATGCCAGGGACAGCCTGCAGCAGATAAAATCTGCTGGAGGGTGGGCTAAATCACAGCTGATGCACACAGGGGATGTCATACCCCCAAATATTAAGGGCGGGGAGAGAGGAAAGGCCTTCCAGAGCTGCAAGATGGGATGAACCATCGCGGTGAGGAGGGACCAGTTGTGCTTTGCAAACCCAGCCCATGGGGGGCAACAGCCAGGGCAGGGATGGCGAGAGGCACAGGGATCGTGCAGGATGGGCATTTTGGGGGGGCTGCCAGCATCCAAGGAGAGCGAGAAAGGCAGTTCAAGCCGTGCATGGGAAACTTTGCAGTCAGGCCCCGCATCTGCAAGGTTTTCTCAGGAAGGGCAGCCGGTGCGTGGGGGCAGAAGGGCATCATGTGGAGCGTGTTGAGGCGTAGCCACCCACGGCACAGCACCCGCTCACGCTGCTGGCCACGGTCCCACCACCCTGCCTAGCTGCAGGACCCTGCCCCGCCGGCTGCCCCTTTTTAGGAAACAGGGATGGGGGCGAGTCGAAAGTGCTGCCTCTCCCCCGGGAAGCCCCCGAGCAGGGGAGCTGTGAGGGCGAGGAGGGGGAAGAGTGGTCAGAGCTGGGTCCAATAAGGAGATGGGGGGAAATTAGGCCAGGTTTAAAATAACCTGCTTGGTTCTGCTTGGCCTCCCCGCTGCTCCCCGAAACATCGAGCAGCTTCTGCTTTCGCTCTGAGTCAGCCCCGGCGAGAGGGCAGCAGCCGGCAGCAGGAAAGGAGGGGGACCTGGCCGGCATCACGGTGCAGGCACCCTACCCCGGGGGACACGTCCCGCCACCCCTTGCTCCAAGGGGGCAGAACTAAAGCAAGTGGGACGGTGGCTCCACACAGGATGCCTGTTATTCCTGGGAAGGTGAAAGATGTCGGCATCCTGGAAAAAGCACACCAGGGGCTCTCCCGCTAAGCCAGAGCCGTCCCCATGCCAGGGACAGCCCCAGCTTGGTCCCTGCCT
>NW_010398915.1:0-2192 GCF_000710305.1 Buceros rhinoceros silvestris | reverse complement strand
TCCATCCCAGTGCACGGGCAGCAGCTTGCCTGGCTCTGAGCAGGCAGCGCAGGTGGCCAGGGCATGCCCGGGCACTAGGTTTCCCAGTGGGCGCTGCCAGGGCATCTGCTGGGGACACGTCCCCATCGGTCACAGTCACCCTGGTCACAGTCACAGAGAGGGAAGAACAGAGGCAGGCAGGGAGGAAGGTGGTAGGAGGCCCATGGTGGGATATGGAGCAACGGGAAAGGGATGGGGAGGGAGAAGAGGGGCTGAAGGGCAGGAAGGTAGGAGGGAACAGGAAAAGGGTGAACAGTCCTGGCAGCTCTCCATGCCCTGACTCCACCTTTCCTGTCTGGGGGTCACAGGGCAGCTTTTCCATGCCTCGAGCAGCCAGTACCCCGGTGCTCACAACCCATAGCACAAGCTGTGCAACCATCAGCAGGAGAAGCCACAGAGTTGGGCTGACCTGACCCTGGCTGCAGCCCCCAGCTCCAAAGCACCAGCCCTGGGTTGAGCTCCAAAAACCCCATGACCTTGTCCCTGCTCTGACAACCCCATGACCCTGTCCCTACCTACTTGGGGTGCAGGAAAAAGCTAATCCCACTTTGCTGCAGGATCGCACCCTAAAGCCAGAGCACGTCTTCAAGGGAAAACCTCCCCAGGTGCTGGAGAGCCTGGGTGGGCTCCATCAGCGCCTGGGGCTGTCCAGGGACCAGCCGTGCTCCACCACCCCACACCAGACCCACCACTGGGACAAGCAGGGCCGGAGCCAGGGACTTAATCTCCCTTCAAAATATCTCCGCTGTTATTTAGCGACACGGTTATTTCTGGACCTTTCTTGCTTTTCCTCTGAGGGTGTTATTTCATCAAGAGCCCAACCCACCCCGGCCCCACCACTGGGACAAGCAGGGCCGGAGCCAGGGACTTAATCTCCCTTCAAAATATCTCCGCTGCTATTTAGCGACACGGTTATTTCTGGACCTTTCTTGCTTTTCCTCTGAGGGTGTTATTTCATCAAGAGCCCAACACGCTCCCCCTGCACTGGGGTGACACTCGGGGGTGGCTCCAGCCAGAGGATCAGCATCCAGAGCTGCCCTGAGCCTTGCTTGTCCCCCTCAGGACTTTGCACAACCCCAAGCTGCCCCTGTCGCCATGGGAGCCCAAAGCAACAGCCGGCAGTGCGCATTGAGAGTTGCCTTGATTTTTGCTTGTCCCCCTCCGGACTTTGCACAACCCCAAGCTGCCCCTGTCGCCATGGGAGCCCAAAGCAACAGCCGGCAGTGCAGGGTCGGCTGCTCAGCAACTGCTGGTACCTTCTGGAGTGACATCTGGGGGCTGTTCTGCAACGCACGGGGCCGAGCTGCTGCTGGAGAGCCAGCATGGGGCACCCAGCGCCACCCTGAAGGGACAGAACACCCAGAGCCGCACCGCCGGCCCCGCACCCCCACAGCACCCACCGCCTCCTGCCCCGTCGCTGCGCCCAGGTGAGGGTTAGAAATAAAAGCGGCTGTGAGGCAGTTTCCAGATTTAGAGGGGGATCGCGTTACCCTCCCGGGGTGGCCCACGGGGAAGAAGCACCAGCGCTGCCCGTCATGCCGCCACGCACAAATATAGAGCAAGTGCAACCCATCTCCTGCCCACCCCCTCGAAAGCCGGAGAGAGGAAAGGGGACTGATGCCCCACTCAGCCCCAGAGTGGAGCTGAGAACCCCCAAACTCATTGCACCGAGGAGCTGCCTGCGCAGCCCAGCTCCCTCGCGTGTGCTTATTGCCCGGTCGATGGTGGCCGTTTATGAGTGGAAAAATCAATCCTCAGCTTCGGCTAGGAGCAGAGACCCCCAGGTAAGGAGGGGAGCTGGGTGGGTGCCAGGCTGCCCACCCACCCACCGCTCTGGGCCGCTTCATTGATAACCAAGAGGGCAGCAAAAAGGAAAAGGAGAAGAAAGAAGTGAAAACAGCTCTGCTTCTTGCTGCTGGCAGCAAGCGCCCGCCCAGTCAGCCTTCCTTCCTCATTTTTCATTCTCAGATGCCAGGGGGTGGCGAGGGGGTGACAAGCGAGGAAGCCTGGTGCACCCCAGCCAGGGCAGGGCGAGCACCCACCACCATTCTGGGGCAGGCAGCAGCAGGCTGGGTCCACGCAGCTGGGAGCCCAGTGGTGTCTGCTCCGAACTGAGATCTGCTTTGACAGCACCGAGCTGCCACCCCGCCAGG
>NW_010398914.1:3027-3320 GCF_000710305.1 Buceros rhinoceros silvestris | reverse complement strand
ACCTGGGTGTCCCTGCTTGCCTCCCGCCTTGTCTTCCACACCACCCCCACCCCCAAACACGCCCACTTTGGCACCCCCAGCGTCAACCTCATCCCCTGCCCATGTCCCATTCCACCACCCCCCCCATCACGTCCATCCTCACTGTCCCACACAGGCACCACAGACATGCTTTGGTACACGCTTACCCCAAAATGTGCCCACGCCATGCCAGGTCCCCCCAACATGGGCATCAGCCGGCCAGGAGCAGTGATGGGGGTGCACCGCCCCAGCACAACAGACACTGAACTCCTTAC
>NW_010398914.1:2260-2469 GCF_000710305.1 Buceros rhinoceros silvestris | reverse complement strand
CTCGCCCGGTGAGGCGTCCAGGGACCCTGCCCAGGCCGTGGGTCATGGGCTGCTGCACTCTGCCCCTGCCCTTGCCCTCTGCCAAGCCCACAGACACTCACTTTTTCCGTGGCCCAAGGGTGCGGGTCCCGGTCATGCACACCAGGCACAGCCCTGCCACCGACGCAGAGGCTTAGCACCACCCACAGCCATAGCACCCTTCACCCAGG
>NW_010398914.1:1791-2122 GCF_000710305.1 Buceros rhinoceros silvestris | reverse complement strand
CGCAGGGGCTTAGCCCCCCCCCCCGCCATAGCACCCTTCACCCAGGGCCCACCACAGTGTCCCCCACAAGCATGCCCCTGTGCCCCCAAATCAGGGCCAGGAGGGGCACCCACCACTGCAGCCCCCCCACCACAGTGATGCTCTTGGCTCTAGTGACCCCCTCCCCTCTATCCCCCTGCTCACTCTTGCCTGGGAAGATGAAGATGAAGAAGGCGCTGATGCCCCCGATGAGCTCGATGACCTTGCCGATGTCTGGGACGAACAGGGCGATGGCAAGCGTGGCAGCCATCCAGGCGACTGTCAGTGCCACCCGACTCCGACACTCATGGAC
>NW_010398914.1:1246-1656 GCF_000710305.1 Buceros rhinoceros silvestris | reverse complement strand
GACTCCGCCACTCATGGACCTCAGGCACCGCTGCGGCCCCACACTTGGGGGTCGCCCACATGTCCCGCACCACTGACCTGGGGGGAGTAGGTGGGAGGGATGATGGCACGCAGCGGAGCCACACCAGGGCGGGGGACAGGGCAGCTGGCTCGCCAGCACCCCCTCACCTGCCCAGCAGCACCACGATGGGGTAGATGGTGACGATGGAGACGCCGAAGAGCAGGCGGGCGACAATGACAACTGGGTCGTTCCCTGGGTAGGACATCAGGACGTCGGATGCCACAGCCTTGCCGAAGGTCAGGTAGCCATAGAGCCCTGCCAACGGGCACACGGGGGGTGGGCAGCCATGAAGGTGAGGACAGAGGAGCCCCGAGGAGGGGGGATGAGGAGGATGGAGGGAGGATGGGGAC
>NW_010398914.1:469-832 GCF_000710305.1 Buceros rhinoceros silvestris | reverse complement strand
GGGCCAGGGTGACCTACCGGGAAGCCAAAGCAGATGGTGGGGATGACGCTGAAGACAGAGGCCCAGGAGGAGGCCCTGTGGTGTGGGGGGGGACGAAGCACAGAGCGAAGGATGTGAAGCCCCCAGAGGCAGAGGGGACCTTGATGGCACAAGCTGTGAACCCTGGAGGCCACCATGGAAACTTCTCACAGGGTAATTTGGGGGGGAGGGTGGGACACACGGGATGGGACACACACGACAGAGTGCTGTGGGTCACCAACCCTCTGCCCTGCCAGCGCTGTCCCCAGTTCACGCCCCCCTCTCACACACACCCCCAGGGCCACCCCCTGCACTGCCTCCAGCCCTGCCCCACACCTCTGCTGA
>NW_010398914.1:0-325 GCF_000710305.1 Buceros rhinoceros silvestris | reverse complement strand
TGCGGATGCCACGGAGGATGGGGCAGGAGTGACGCGGGGCTTAACCGCCCCCCTCCCCTACCTGGAGGGCTGGGGGGGCTCTGGCAAGCGCAGGCTCTCTGCCTGCAGGTGGTATTTCAGGACGATGACCAGGGTGAGGTAGCAGGCGGCCAGCGTGCCCAGGATGCTGCGGGGGCATGGGAGAACATCAGCGTGCAACCCACCCCTCACCAGCAGCTGGGAGGGAGGGGGTTCCAGCGGCCCCACGGGGATACGGGAGGAGGTCTGGGGAACAGGGTGCCCAGGGGTGACCCACCGCGGGGGTACCTGGAGTACTTCTGGAAGC
>NW_010398913.1:6627-10137 GCF_000710305.1 Buceros rhinoceros silvestris | reverse complement strand
GCTCTTCCACCTCGGCCCCTCTCCGTATCCCTCTTGCAGAGCCGGTCGCTTCCCAGCAGGTCCCCCTCCGCCTGTCCGACGGCCCGCACCGCTGCGCTGGCAGGGTTGAGGTCTTCTATGAGAACCGCTGGGGGACAGTATGTGACGACCACTGGGACCTGCAGGATGCCGGCGTGGTGTGCCGGCAGCTGGACTGTGGCACGGCGCTGTCGGCCCGCAGGGCCGGGCATGTCAGGCCGGGGACCGGTCCCATCTGGATGGACGATGTCAACTGCACGGGGACAGAGGTCGCCTTGTCTCACTGCAGGACAAAAGGCTGGGGAAGGAACAACTGCAACCACGGGGAAGATGCCGGCGTGGTGTGCTCAGGTGATGCCCCTTATTTGGATGGTTGCCCCCCCCAGTTTGCCAGAAGCAGGTTGTAGAGGTGGCTCTTTGACGGCCACCAACTGATGGTCCAAAGGTTTGGAGCTCCAAAAGCTTGGAGCTCTGGTGGCCGATGGAGGTGCAGGCGCTCTTGGCAGATGCTGGAGCCACCGGCACCAGCATCGTCCCCACGGACATCGGCCCATGGGTGCACTGAGCTCCCTCAGTTGTCACTTCCACCTGCAAGCAGGCCATGGTGCCCCATGGACATCAGGAGAAAAAGGTTTCCTCCTTCTCCTGTCTCAGCGTCCTGTCCCTCCTCCACAGCTGGGACCACACGGCACCACCACTCCTCATCCTGAGGTGTCTGCGCATTGGTGCCCACTAGATGCAGCCAGTGGAGACTGTAGCGGAGAGCAGAATGGTCCCGCAGAATCGAGGGTCAGGGTGGGGGGTTCATGGTGCACCTCTCGTGCTCTGTAGGCTCATCCAACCACTCAACGGCCACCCAAGCCAGCCCGCTAGAGGTCCGCCTGGTAAATGGCCCGAACCGCTGCTCCGGAAGGGTGGAGGTGATGCACGACCACCAGTGGGGGACCGTGTGCGACGACGACTGGAGCTTCACTGACGCCACCGTGGTCTGCCGGCAGCTGGACTGCGGGATGGCGGCCTCGGCCTACGGCGGGGCTCGCTTTGGCCAAGGATCAGGCCCCATTTGGCTGGACAATGTTGAGTGCGCCGGGACCGAGGCTGCGCTGTCCGAATGCCAGGCCAGACCTTGGGGGGTCAACAACTGCCACCACGGAGAGGACGCCGGCGTCACGTGCACAGGTAACGTCCTGCTTGGGGTGCAGGAGAAGCTCAGCAGAAGACGCTCTGCCTAGGGGGTTTGTATTGGCCACGGGTGGAGCAGAAGACACCCGGGAGGGTGGGCAACCTTCTCCCTCGTCGCACCTCCACCACCACGCTCCGCTGGCACCCTGGGGCCGTGAAAGCAAAGAGCGCCAGGGCGCCCCTTTGGGTGCCCAATGCTCCTCCGAGGGTCCCAACCCACCACACTACGGGGAACAGCAGCCCCCAGGCTCGGCAGAGGCTCTGGGGGGAACCCTGAAGTCCTTCTGAAGGAGGGGTGGTGGCAATGGGGGCCGGCAGGAAGTGTCTCTCTTTGGGGGGACCGCTGCAAGGTTCATGGATGGGAGGACCAAGGGAAGTCTCGCAGCTCCTTGTGGTTCGCTCATGCTCCCGTTGAACATCCTCGGGCTCTGGGATGGTATGGCGGAATTCGCCCACACCCAAGATGTTTGGCCCCAAACTTTAGGTGTTCCTCAGTAGTGGACACGGGAACCTCCCTGTGGAGAACGCAGAGCATCCTCTGGTGGGGTCTCACCGTGGTGGCAAGATGAGGCACCTTGGAGGGATCACAGAACCTCCTGGAGGGACCCAGCAGGTCCCCGCTGACGCCCCCCGTCCCTCAGCACCACCTCAACCTGGCTGGGAAACCCCTCCAGGGATGGGGACACCACCACTGCCCTGGGCAGCCTGAGACAGGCCACGACAACCCCAATGGGACAAAAATGGCTCCACAGGGACAACCTCAACCTCCCCTGGGGCAACTGGAGGCCGGTTCCTCTGTTCTTGGGGAGGAGAGACTGACCCCGCCTCGCTCCACCCTCCTGGCAGGGAGTTGTCAGAGCCAGAAGGTCTCCCTGGAGCCTCCTTTGCTCCAGGCTCAACCCCCCCAGGTCTCTCAGCTGCTCCCATAGTCCCCATTGACCCCAGGACCCTCCAGGCCCCAGCCTCTGGAGCTGTGACCCTGCTTTATCCACCTCCCAAGGAGAAGCCCATCCCAAAGCCAAGCCCGGTTGGTGGAGCAGGGGCTCGATGCATTGTGAAGCCCAGCTGGAGCCACGGGTGACAGTCAGCCATGAACGTGCCCCTTGGTCCCTCCCCCAGGCACGGATGACTCGGGGCAGCGCCCGCTGCGGCTGATGAACGGCTCCAACAGCTGCCTGGGGAGAGTCGAGGTCTTCCACGACCACAAGTGGGGGACCATCTGCGACGACACCTGGGACCTCCAGGATGCTGCCGTGGTGTGCCGGCAGCTGGGCTGCGGGACAGCGCTGTCAGCGCCGGGCTCGGCTCATTTTGGGGCGGGCTCGGACCCCATCTGGCTAGACGACGTTCACTGCGCGGGGACTGAGTCCACTCTGGCCGAGTGTGAGCTGAGCAACTGGGGGGAGCACAACTGCGGCCACAGCGAGGACGCCAGCGTGGTGTGCTCAGGTGACGTGGGGCCGCCGCGACCAGGGAGGGTGAACCAGGACGGTTGGTATCCGTCCAAGGCAGGGTGTCCATCCATGGTGGAGCTGCTCTTCCACTGCAGGGCTGTGCTGGGGTCTCTCCTCTCTGCCCACCCTCCTCCATCCATGGTGTGGGAGCAGAGGGCATCATCGACTTGCTTGGGATTGAGGTCAAAAACACCATCCCGCCTCAGACGGGCGTTGTCCACCCACCTCACGTTGACCTCAGCTAGCCCACGTCCCTCTAGTTCAGTGCCACCAGGGAGGTGGGCGAAGGCCTCCCATGAGCCCCATCTCACAGACACCAGCCCTGCGGCGATGGGGGGGTCGACAGGCGCCCCATGGCTGGTGGTGGGTTCTGGTGCTTCACCTTGAGCCAGAAGTTCCATCACCATAAGGAGGTGATGGAGGGGCCACCTCAACACCCTCGCACTCTTCCTCGCAGGCACCAACCCCTTGCAGGTGCGGGTGCGGGACGGCCCCAGTCCCTGCACAGGAAGGTTGGAAGTGCTCTACAACGCGACCTGGCACGGGGTGTGTGGCAGCAGCTGGAGCTTGCTGGAAGCCGAGGTGGTCTGCAAGCAGCTGGACTGCGGGCCGGCCCAGTCGGCACCGGTCGGAGATCACGTTGGCCAAGGACAGACGGTGCTGGAGGGGCTGAGCTGCCGGGGCACTGAGTCACTACTCATGGAGTGCCAGACGAGCCCCCCCATCACCCGCTGTGGCCGTGTCGGGGCCAACTGGGGTGGAGACACGTGGTGGGGTAGATGTTCCTCTGTCCCTGCTGGTCTCGGCCTCCGTCCAGGCGAGCTGAAGAGTTGTGGTAGACCTGGGAGATGTTGGG
>NW_010398913.1:6108-6345 GCF_000710305.1 Buceros rhinoceros silvestris | reverse complement strand
GGGGTGGGGGCAGTGGGGTGGGACCTTCACCTCTGGGTGAAGGCATCTCGAGGGATGTTGAGATCCCAGCGTGCCCCGGTGGAGAAGCTCTGTTTGCAACAGGGGGGTTGTCCATGTACCCACCACTCAAAGCAGAGGGTGAGCCCCAGCACCCAAGGTCAGCGAGGGTCAGGCCACCCCACCAAGGCCTCCCTCTCTCCCCAGAACTCACCCAGTCCTGCTCGGTGCTGGGAGGCC
>NW_010398913.1:3505-5656 GCF_000710305.1 Buceros rhinoceros silvestris | reverse complement strand
GCTACCTGTGGGCGAGGTGTGGAAGACGGGCCAGACGCTCCTCAGGTGAGATCAGGGACCGCAGCAGGGGGTGGATCTGACCCACTGGTGGACCAGACCCACTGGTGGACCCGGTCTCGAGGCACCCTATCCCGGAGCTGGGGATCCCCCCAACATGACCCTGCTGGGTCATTTCGCAGATAAGAGGCTCCTGGAGAAGACGGAGGACACCATGACGTCATCAGAGGCTTAGCCCCCAGACCCCAGAAGACCCCCTTCTGTGGGGCAGGAAGTCGTTGACACCCCTGCCCCGTGGGCCCCACAGCCCCCAGCTCCCCGCGCTGAAGCTGCCGTGGGTCGCGGTTCCTCCATGCGGCGTCGCCAAGTCCATCAGGGTCCACCCAAGGTCTTCTCAGAATAATCCCAGTCTGGGCCCCCTGGGTGGGCAGCAGCATCCGGTAATCCCTATTCCCAGTCCCATAACCACCATAATCCTTATTCCCAGCCCCACAACTGCTCTAATCCCTATTCCCAGCCCCACAACTGCTCTAATCCCTATTCCCAGCCCCATAACCACCATAATCCCCATTCCAGCCCCATAACCCCCACACCCCCCTGCAGAGTCATCTCCCCCCGGTGCCACCAGCCACCACCCTCTCCACACTCCCTCCAGGATCATCCCTTTCCCCAAGATCTCCCACCTAAGCCAGGATTAATTCCCCATCCGGCAGTGGGGATCACGGGGTCTTCTCCTGCTGGACGCAACCACCTCTGACAGAGAGGAGGGGGCTCCAAAGCCCCTCCAGAAGCTGTTGAGATGTTCCTCAGCCCTTGTATTTATTCAACCCAGTAAAGAACTCCCATAGAACGACGACACGGCGTCATGGGGGTCCAGGAGGACTTCGCGAGGTGGAAGGGGTGGAGGAACCACTCCCTTGGTCATGGTGGGGTGGAGACGGTGGGGTCAGAACTCAAGATGTTGGGTGAGATGTTGTCCTGGGTCATGTCCCTCATAGAGCGACCCACGGGTTCAGAGCTGAGAGCCCAACCACCCACCCCTCAGTGAAACCAGGAGGGGCTTCAGGATGTCCCCCGGTGTCTTGGGGTGTCGTCTCCCACCAGATGAGCTGGGCACAAGGGAAGAGTAAATGCGTGAGGCAGCAGAAGACAAACGTGGTGGAAGTTCACAGCACGTATCTCAAGACCCTTGTGGTCCAGCCTCCAGCCTCCCACCTTCCCCTCCCTCCCAGTTCACAGCCCTGACCAGTTGGTATCTTGATCCTTCTCCTCAACCCCGCCCTGGCTGGGTGTCTCCTGCCAAGGCATGGCAGGTCACAGATGTCCATCACTTGGGGATCTCCAAGGTTTCTCCTTCTGGTGGCACCTTGAGCCCTTCTCGTCTTTCTGCTGGCCTGGTCCTCCAGACTTGCCTGTCCCAGAGGTCTCCACAAGGGCACAAAGTTCCTTCTACCTTTGGAGGGAGCATCCTCAGGACAGGGGGGACAGAAGGTGGGACCCGGTTTCATCAATAAAACATGTCCACCATGGAGAAGGTCTTTGTAACAGAGCTGGGAAGACTCGATGTTCTTCAGGGCTCCACCAGCACATGCTGGATCCCAGCATGGACCATGGGTGACCCTGCAGAACATCTCCAGAAGGAGTTTCACACCTCCTGGGGGGGGACACTCACCACCCAAATTCAGAAGGAGCAGAAGGAATGTAGGACCAGGACTCACCTCCAGAGGTTCTGTTTGTCCAAACCATGACCCAGAGCTCCACCAGCCGTGTTGGGTGTTCCCAGGCCGGTCGGTGCCGGGAATCTCTTTGCCATTGGTTTGTTTGTTTGGCAAGAAGATCAAAGTCCTCGGGGTCAACGGGCCTTGGTACAGCCCGTCCCGCTGCTTGGCTTTTGGGGAGAGGAGTTTTGACTCGTTTCCAGCTGAATTTTCACCCGCTCAGTTTTGTGCCTTTGTTGGGTTCACCTTGTGGAGCCCACCCGTTCCCCCGGCAGTGCCAGGTCCCCACTGACCCCCCAGCATCACCTCCACACGGCTGGGAAACCCCTCCAGGGGTGGGGACTCCACAACTGCCCTGGGCAGCCTGTTCCAGTGCTTCACAACCCTCTCAGTGAAGAAAATTTTTTTAATATCCAACCTAAACCTCCCTGCAAGT
>NW_010398913.1:2694-3097 GCF_000710305.1 Buceros rhinoceros silvestris | reverse complement strand
CACACCACGTCCCTCAGCTGCTCCTCAGCACATTGTGCTCCAGACCCTGCCCCAGCGCCGTTGTCCTTCTCCAGACACACTCCAGCCCCTCAAGGTCCTTCTGGCAGTGAGGGGCCCAAACTGGACTCAGCATTCGAGGTGTGGCCTCCTCTGTAGGGGGACCATCCCTGCCCTGCTCCTGCTGGCCACACCAGTATGCTGGTGGCCACCTTGGCCACCTGGTGCCACTGTTCACTCCTCTCCAGCCGCTGGTGACCAGGTTAAACTCAGCCTGCGCCCTCCTCGGCCACTCTGTCCTCTTCCTGTTACACACTCTGGTTTTTCTTCTTGTTCTTGCAGTCGCACGGGCAGAACCTCCCACCTCATTTCTGGCGGGCGGGGGGCGCATCTTTCCCCACCATCC
>NW_010398913.1:1131-2522 GCF_000710305.1 Buceros rhinoceros silvestris | reverse complement strand
TGCCACCAGCGTGGCACCCACCCCAGCTCTGAACCCCTACTGGTTGCAACGAGAGGTGATTCTGTGACAACCCTTTTGCGAAGCTTGTTCCTTTCACCAGTGCAGTTCTGGCTTTGGGCCCTTTCGCAGCATCCCAGGATGGTGGGGCTGGAAGGGACCTCTAGGGATCACCCAGCCAACCCCTGGCTCTAGCAGTTGCCCAGGATGGTGTCCAGGTGGGTTGGAGATCTTCCCAGAGTAGAAGACTCCACCACCTCTCTGAGCAGCCAGGGCCAGGGCTCCTCACCCTCACAGCCAAGAAGTTCCTCCTCATGTTCAGATGGAACTTTCTGGGTTCCAGTTTGTGCCTGTCACCACTGGGCAGAGCCTGGCCCCGTCCTCCTGACTCCCCCTTAGCACTGATGAGGTCCCTTCTCAGCCCTCTCCAAGCATCCCCAGATCCCTCAGGCTCTCCTCAGCACTCCTCATCTCTGCGGTTCCTTGCACAACCCCAGCGTGCCACCACGAAGGGACGGGTGGACAGCAAACCCTTCCTTCCTTCCTTCCTCTCGGCGCCTCGGGACATGCTTGGGGCAGCAGTTTTGTGAGGGCCGTGCCCGGAGAATCATCTGCCAGACTCTTCCTCACAAAGCCAAACCAGCTGCACTTCCCCAGTGCCATCCTTAAAGGGCTGATGTCACTCTTCAAAAGGAGGCATCTCCTACCAGGAGGCACCTGGGGCAGCCGAGGAGACCACCGGGGCTGGCACGTGCCAGGCAGGACCTGAGGGCTGAGAGGGTTCTGTTTGCTCCGCACATTCCTGGAACTACCGGTGGTTTCACAACCCCATGACAAGACTGGTGGCTGCACGGGGTGGTGAGTCACCTCCTGGCAGAGCTTCAAGAGAAGCGAAAGTCCCAGGAGGAAGAGGAGGGCTGGCTGCGGCAATCCCAGTTGGCCAGTGGGACACCGAGCTCGGCGTCATCTCCCACAAGGACAGTCCGGCCAGCAGCCAGGCTGTGAACATGGGGATGATGAGTGGTCTCCATCCCTCATCCAGCCGCCCCCAGGGCAGAAACCAACCCACCGCTGGTGGGGCCAAGAGCGTGGGGACCCTCCTCCTGATGACGTGCCTCTGGGGTGAGTGGCGTTCGCCTTCGCTGCAGACCGCCGGCTCGGCGTCATCTCCCACAAGGACAGTCCGGCCAGCAGCCAGGCTGTGAACATGGGGATGATGAGTGGTCTCCATCCCTCATCCAGCCGCCCCCAGGGCAGAAACCAACCCACCGCTGGTGGGGCCAAGAGCGTGGGGACCCTCCTCCTGATGACGTGCCTCTGGGGTGAGTGGCGTTCGCCTTCGCTGCAGACCGCCGGGAGCCCACGGGACACGGTGGCTCCTCCGGGCTCACACG
>NW_010398913.1:0-1033 GCF_000710305.1 Buceros rhinoceros silvestris | reverse complement strand
CGGTGGCTCCTCCGGCCTCCTCAGCCAGAGCTTGGTGGAGGACAGCAGAGGCTGCTGGGGGCTCCGGGGTTTCACTCAGGGGTCTGGGGCAGGGGGCGATGCCTTTGGAGGCGCTTGGCTTGGGTCTCCTCCTCCTTTGATGGTCGATCCATGAGCAGAACAATCTCCCCATCATTTTTTTTTAAATTTAAATACTACTGGAATATACAGAGGCATTTGCCTCAGTAAGACCTTCTCACTGGCTGGAGACATCCACGCTGGGACTTCTCCACCCAACCACACGTGACCAGGCAAGAAATGGTCCAAGAAATCAAGCAGCTCTGCCAAGTCCCAGCTGCAGGGTTGATTTGTTGGTTACTGTGGGGCGGCCTCATCACTCCCAGTAAAAATACGGCAGTACGGGGAGAGGATGGGACAAGAACCTCCAGCTGCCCCAGTTGAGGTTGAGGTTGTCCTCGAGGAGCCATTTCTGGCCCATTGGGGTTGTCCCAGCCTGGCCCAGGGTGGAGTCCCCCCCTGGAGGGGTTTCCCAGCCAGGTCGGGGTGGTGCTGGGGGGTCAGCGAGGACCCAGCAGTGCCGGGGACACAGGTTGGCTTGATGATCTTCAAGGTCTTCTCCAACCAAATGATTCTGCGATTTTTAACCCATTTCATCCTCTTTCTGGCCCTGCAACTTCCCAAGCACCACCTTGCTGGTGGTCGGACCCGCACCGGAGCACTTTGGAAATCATTATCCCCGGTTCAAAAGCTTATTTACACAACGCAGTCACATCCCTCTTGAACTTTATTTTCTTTTTCTGCTGACCCAGCTCTGTTTTTTTTCTGCCTGGGACATGAGAAGGGTTCCTGGGGGTTGGGATCCACACTGAGGTTCAGAGGGTCCAATTCAGGGTTTAGATGCGGAGATGGGGCTCAGTTCGCCGGAGAACCATCTGAGATGCCCGGGGCAGGTGTGGGATGGTCAAGACCACCTCTGGAACCTTATTTGGAGGGTAGGAGGCATCTCAAATGGTGCCGGAACAACCAAGCCCCA
>NW_010398912.1:8329-9918 GCF_000710305.1 Buceros rhinoceros silvestris | reverse complement strand
GGATGGACAGCTGTGACTTGCAGGTGACAGCTTTCTCCAAAGTGGTTCAGAGTGGTGGCACCAGCCCAAGGGGTCTTTGCGGGTTCCTTGCCTGTGGCTGAGGGTGAAGATGGGTCTAAAACCAGAGGCTAGGCTTAGTGAGCACTACGTCTGACTGAGGGAGCCTGTTGCGGTGCTGGTTTGGGGGGGCAGAATAGCAGGTATGAGCAAGGGAGGTGTTGCCTTGAGCCAATGAGAGGCTTCTCAGCCTGGTCCCTCCTGTGTTCTGGGGTCCTGCTTCCACAGGGGAGGGCAGGTAGGGACTGGCCACGCACCAAGCCTCACTTACAGGCCACAGAGGCATCTATGAGAAGATTCATCCGTATACAGATTTGGCAGCGCTGACTGCCTGCTCCACATCACCTCCAAAAAAATAATGCTGATGTAAATCTCTGTCTGTGCCCAATGAGGTTGTTTTCCTGCTTTCTGGAGATTTTATCCCCATTTTTCATTATTTTTGCCTCAGGCTGAAGGGTCTGGTTTAGGGCTGGCTTAATAACTATCATAACTTTGTCAGGCTGACACATCAGTGTGGTGTCAATCACAGTTATAGAGACCCTGGGACCACTTCATCACAGCAGCTTCACTCCAAGGCTCCTTTTAATCTTTCCTCATAAAATTTAAATGACAGTAGCTGTTCCAGTCATGAACCAAGAAAAAACTCTGGTATTATTTCTTCCCTTTTTCCCCCCAGAGTTGGGTTCCCCATTTTATAGTGACAAATTTATATGAGAGCCGACATCTGCCGGAGCCAGCTACATGCGTCTGAAACAACTGGCGCTTCTGTTTAGTGTCTCTTCTCAGCAGCCATCGCCGTCCGCACCAGAATCGAGGCTGAATTCCTGATGCTTGTGGGTGGTCTTGACCAGGAGCTGTTATTGAGCTTGGATAGAGATTTGCTGGAGGTTCTTCTGCCATTAGAGATCTGAGCCACTGATGGTGCTGAGGTACCTGTCTGCCTTTCAACAGCTCCTCACATGCTTTGACCTTTCTCCGCTCCCCAGCAACAGGCAGTAGAAGGAGAACTTTAAAAAAACAAACCAAAAAGCCCCACCTTTACCCTTCAAGCCTGAGCGTGATTAAATGGCCTGTCTGCTGGGAAACGTGCCTCACGCGTGGAGGAGGAGGAGGTGGTCTGCTTTATAGTGGCTTTTAGATGCTGCAGCCTGAACAGTCCACAGACTTGGACCAGCCCCTGAGAAAAGTCTTTGGCAGTAAGAGTCAAGCCACAAAAGCCAGGCTCAGCCTTCCTGAAGTGTGAGTGGTCAGGAAACTGCTAGGAGATCCTGTGGCTTGAACCTCAGTCTGAGCTATTTGTAGCACTGAACACCTGGGGACTGGAGCAATAATTTGGGTCAGGCCCATGTCTCTTGCTTGCTTTTATTTTAACCTGCTGATGGCTGCTGTCTTGTATCGCTTTTTGGATCTGCTGAGAGCAACTAGTTGTGACTGCGTTAGTGGGGATGGGTGTTTATGGCTGATCCCTTGGTGGCTGCAAAACCCATCATGCTCCGTCAAAATATTGCATTCAGCTTGATTCAAATGAGTGG
>NW_010398912.1:7060-8198 GCF_000710305.1 Buceros rhinoceros silvestris | reverse complement strand
GGGGGGTTCTGGGCTGTTCCTCAATATGTGTCTAACAGAAAGTTGGAGAATGGCAAGAGTCACTGAGGCTCGCAGCCTTGGTGGGGAAGAGGAAGGCTACTGGCATGAGGAGGGTGTCAGTGTGGTGGGGTGGATGCTGCTGCAGTCCAAACACCCTGTGGGCAATAAGCGTGAGTGTTGTGCACTCTGGGTAGGTAGGTGCTGGGCTGCTGAGCTGGACTCCAGACTTTGCTAGGTTTCCTTCATGTCATTTATGGGTCATGAGGCTGGAGGAAGGCAGGAGGCTGCACTGGTCACTTGTGAAATCCCACTTCTGTGGCCAGCAAGTGGGAAATGGGGACTGATGTCCTTCCTAGTCTCACTTAACCTCTTCATCCAGGGAATTTGCACTGGTCTAGTATGGAGAAGACCTGCTCCAGTATGGCACCAGCAGTGACCTTCCCTATGACCTCGGGACTTGGTTCCTCTCTTTTAGCAATGGGCCAGGTCCCTCATGTAAGGGAAGAGACAGCGAATTACAGTTGAGGCGTTGTCCATCTCTTTTCAGAATGCATGTCAGGAAAGGTGGTATCTGGGGCCTTACTGCTGCAGCGGTGAGATGTCACACAATCTGTGTCACTAGCAGGCCTTGATTTATGCGAGTATCATAGAGACCTCGGTGCCAATGGCCTGCAGGTTTGTATTGGGTTTTCTTCCCTGCTGATGAAAATGAGTGGTTTGGTCTCATCTGAATTCTTTCCACAGTAATGTTGCCTTTGGAAACTCTAACTGGTAGTCAGTGCCTCTCCTCTTGGCAGTCTTAGCTGGAAAAACAAGGAATGCGTGGCATGGAGACCGCTCATTTTTGGTATTTCTCAGCCACCCATGTTACCTCATTTAGCTACAACGTTCTCACCAGGAGCTTCCGTTTGTCATCTCTTGGAGAAAGAGAGAACATTCAGAAGACACATTATGCATCTGAATCTCTGTCATGTTTCTAGAGCCAATCCCAAACAGACCATCTTTGAAGGAGAAGACATCCCTGGTCACGCGTCCTGTCTGTACTCAATATCCTTCCGTCAGCCTTCACCTTTCTGCATGACTGCTTGGCCCATACCTGCTGACACTGTTGCCCTCTCGTGCGGACACCTCTGCAGCA
>NW_010398912.1:0-7006 GCF_000710305.1 Buceros rhinoceros silvestris | reverse complement strand
TCAGCAGGACTGCATGGTCTTGGCCTTGGAAGGCTTCTGGCCAAAAGGCACCTGTCTCAAGAACCTGCATGTCACAGGGCATCATCATCACCCCTGTAGGTGGGTGCCTGGGCCGCTTCTTTCCTTGTGTGTCAGCGGCTGTCACCTCTGTCTCACTGCAGTGATCCCCTTGGGTCCCAGCTATGGCCACCTCCCTTCGGTAAGACACGGTTACGAATCACAAGAGCTTCTGGGAAAGTTGGGGCTGTTCCTGTTTTTCCCCTTTGCAGGTATCCATCCTCCAGGGGCGTACGGACTTGCCCCGCTGTGAACTGCAAACACCCTCTAAATGTTTTCTCCCCGAGGACAACCTCGTTACTGCTGAGGCAGAAGCAAAGCCACACACGCCTCTCTGATTTCTGGCAGCAGAGTCTGAGTAGTTCACGGGCTGTTTTCAGGGTGGATGAGGACCTTGCTTCTCATTTTCAAGGGGCCAAATCCTTTTCAGCTCAATCTAACCTATATAAAGATTTTACAAGATGTCTAGAGCTTGCTACTAACTCCATACAGAGACACTTTCTGCAGTCTATTGCTTTTTGGTGGATCTCTGAAGAACATCATAAACCATCGGTCTGGATGCCTAACAGACCCCTGGGGGATAACTGAGGCTCAAAGAGTTATGGTAACTCCGGCAACATCTTTACAACCCCTTTCTGTTCTCTTACAACACTTTAAATCCTGTGCCCTTCTGTCGTTTTTTAGCATGTGGCAGAGAGCACCCAAAGTTCTGTTTAGGGGGGACTTGGGTATGAATTATTACCTGCAGAGCTTGCAGTCAGGTAGCGGGTTCTAGCGCTAATTAAGGGAAATGTCACAGCAAGAGCATGGTGATGTTGCTGGAATTAATGGCCCAGAGCGTTACTGCTTAGCACTCTTTTGGAAGTTAATGGAATCGTATTAATTGGGATCTTGGAGGGACTGAGGGACAGAGAGTACATCACTCCTGAGCAGCACCTCTGTTATTACATTAGGGCTGGAACAGCGTCCAAGTTCCTTCTGCCTATTGTGCCCCTTTTGCACAGCCATTTCACAGATGGGTGGCTCTGATGAGGCCTGGGGGAAGGTTGGTTGGTCCTTGGGTAAAAGATGAAAAAGTCTGTTCCAGCTGTGGTTGCAGAGAATCGCTCTGAAACCAGTGCTGAGAACTGCCAAACAGCCTCTGGCACAGTCTGGAAGGAACAAGGGGGCGTCTTCAGAAATATCATGTACCCTTGTCCTTGGGTCTGATTCTGCGAATTCATTTGCCCTCCACAGAGCTCGTTCTGACGAGCACAGCCCAGGTGCTGGTGCAAGGCAGAGTATCAGAGCCTTGAGAAGAAAGCGTCTGTCAGCAATGGTGAGCCCTTTTGGTGGGGTGGCACTGAGACCGGCACAGGGTGCCCTTAGACCTAATGCCAAGAAAATTTTAGTTTTGACTCAAATCCACTCATGGAAGCCATCTGATTTTGTTGAAAAAACCTGAGCTGATACTTTTCCATAGCAAAGAACTCAAACTTTTAAGAGTGCTTTGCACAGTAGAGGAAAGGGGGGGAAAAAACCCCCACCCCAACAGTTTTCTACTGAGATTTTTTGATTCCAAACCAGGATGTTCTCATTTTCATCCAAGTTTTCCCCATGGGGCAAATAATTTTCAAGCAACTCTAATATAGAGTAATTAACTATGGACGAGGGATGGATGATTTTGGAAGAATAGGAACTCATACTGTCTTTAGGTAACTTCGTTAAATCCGTTGTGTGCTGTGACTGGAAGCTTTTATGAGATGGGAAAGTAGAACAAAATCTGAAAATATCTTTTTGAAATGTGTGATATGGTTTTTTTTAGTCTCTCAGATATTAGCTAGCTCACTCTGTCCTTAGTCAGGAGAAACAAGAACACAATTCCCCGCCTTTGGCAGGACTCGGCGGAGCTGTTACCACTCGAAAGCTCTAGCAGGGTTGTTAGCACTGAACAGACTGCTTCGCTGTCTGGGGTGAGATAAGGAGGGAGGGGAGCGGTCATCGCTGCGCAGTAAATCAGGACCGTGGAGGGAGAAGATACTCAAACCGGCCTTGGGAGAGACACTGCCCAGCTGTCCCCGCACTGCGCACCCCCCCTAAAGACAGGGTGAAAAGTGCAGATGTGAGGAAGACTTTACTTCATCCCCAAGACCACGAAAAGACCCCCGAAGAACAACAGCGCGCCTGCGCAAGGGGAAGAGACCTAATTTACAGCAGAGGCGGGACAGGGCTGTGCATATGTAAAAGGCAGCGGAACAATCTTGTGAATATGTTTGTCTTGTCGCTTTAAATAAGAAGCGTTTACCGTGGCTGGGCTCGGGGTGGCGGCACCTTCAGGGTGCTTTACCCTTTCCCTAAAGACAGGGTGAAAAGTGCAGATGTGAGGAAGACTTTACTTCATCCCCAAGACCACGAAAAGACCCCCGAAGAACAACAGCGCGCCTGCGCAAGGGGAAGAGACCTAATTTACAGCAGAGGCGGGACAGGGCTGTGCATATGTAAAAGGCAGCGGAACAATCTTGTGAATATGTTTGTCTTGTCGCTTTAAATAAGAAGCGTTTACCGTGGCTGGGCTCGGGGTGCAGGCACCTTGAGGGTGCTTAACCCTTGGCTGCACCCAGCGCTGCAGAGCTGAGTGAACATACCCGCTCCTCAATGAATTTTGATCGCGGAGTTATTCCACGCATCGTTTATGGTACTGTAACTTCGCTCTGCCGTTTTATGCCTGTTGAGTTCAGATTTTAAAAACCCTGCTTAGCTGTGATATAGCTTTTTCTCTGTATTAAGAGGAATACGATTATTAATTGACCTTTGCAGCATTACTGGGATGTAAGCTCACGATTACCACTGACTGGTTTTGTAGACTTTCATGTTATCTCCTGGGTTAGCACAGGGGAAACATTCTTCTTTGCCGGAAGCGCTGCTGACTGGACGTCAGGTTAGCCTTCTGCCGCAGGGCAGCTCAAACAGTACCGGCGAGCTGATGCTGCCCATGTGGGAGCTTCCTTCCCGGCTCCCTGCTGGCTTCTCCTCCCACCTTGGACATCCCAGACCGCAGTATCCAGAGCTCACCACGCATGGTGCTGCTCAGCTAGGCAGGGGCTGGAGCGTGTGAGCCCTAATCCTGCTGCTGACTTCATGAGGTCGGGCACATCTCAGCCCTGCTGCGGGGTCTGCTGTGCAGCCACCTGGAACTGGCTGCGGGAGATGGGCAGGGTTTGCCAGCAGAAAGTCCTTTTGTTCAGGGCAGTTGCTCTCAAGGCTGTTACCCTGACCTTAGCCTGCAGCACCGCTCTGCTTCCAGGGAAGCACAAAGCGCTGCCTGCTGTTAAGATCTATCGCATTTCTGTTTGGATTGAAAGATTCCTCTGTCCCTTGGGGGAGTGTGTTGTAAAACAATCAGTGACATTTGTTAAAGGGAGAACACGCAGGGCAAGGACTCCATCAGCTCTGAGGAGGCAGTGAGTAATGGTCACTTAATGTCTGAGAGCTTTAAAGCTACTACAGTATTCTTCAGTGTCATGGCAGCGTGGTGAGGCTTCACGTTGCTGTTGCATGTTCAGGGGCAGGCTGTCACTCAGCATGTAGCCAGCTACCATGCCTCAGCAGCATCTGTGGAGGGGAAGGAATTATCTGCTGCGCAACACACCTCACAGATGACGCAGATTTGTTATGTGCTTGAGAGAGGTCCTGTGGCTCCCATCACGTGGCTGGTTACCCCACTTGCCGATGCTGCTTTGCACTAGTAGCAGTGTCCACTCTGCCCTCTTCTCGACACCAATCAATACACTAAGCCTCGGTGGGAAGGAGGTAAGAGTTGCACAGCCGTCACCTCAAGAGGGGAGCAGAGGGGATGTGCACGTCTGGTTGGATGGAAACTTGTGGTATATTCTGGATTTTTGGATCCCTCTGACTGGTGGTGCCAGTGATCTCTGTTCCTTGGGCAAGGTCCTGTCTCTTGAGGGCTCGGAAGAAAAGGTGGGATGATAACTTGATTCTGAGACCTTTACTGAGTTTGGTGTAAACTGGGTGTCTCTTCCCATTGTGTGCAGAGCCGGTGAGCTGTGGGGAGCAGCGTAGCAGTGAGGCTGTCCTGAGCATAGGCAGGACCTGCAAAGGCTCCCTTCCAGCCTGCATTACTGCTTCTGCTGTGCACAGCACAAGGCTGAACTGATAGACCTCATCTCACTGGTACGTGAAGATGCTGATTAATGCTATCTGAAACTGGGCTGAGTAACAGCTATGGAGTAAAGGGTGGTGCCTTTTTAGCTTCGGAGTCTCTGGGACAGATGGGTGGAAGCGCAGGGGTGATTTATATCCTCAAACCTGTTATTTACAAGCAGTCATGTTCCTCATATTCCTGTAGACAAATTGAAAGAGCTGTAAATTTGCCATATACCGTCCCTTGAGCTAATGCTTATGGGAGATGTAATTTAAAATGCTCGTTTGTCTGGAGAACTGATCCTGAACAGCAGTGCCACTGAAATAGGTACAAAACCTGAAAGTAGGCGGATGCACTCCACAGTCCTTACTGTAAAGAATTTACTGTCCATATAGACACAACAGAAGAAGCAGGAGGGAAATTAGATCTCCGGAGTGGCAATTTACCTCATTACTCACTGCCACTAGTGACTAGTTAAGGACTAATTAAGGGCTAACTGTGGGTCATGAGAAGCGAACCAGCTACCAAATAGGCATGACAGCACTGGGCACTTATTCCCTAACTGATCGTATAGCCCTGAAAGTACTCCCCCTACTTTTAATGAGCATGGGACTACTGACATCTCAAATTGATCTGGAAAATAATGCTGCCTTGTTTCTAAGGAGAAATCTTGGGTGCGTGTTTGTGGGAATACAGCCATTACATGAGATAAGGTACAGAGTGGAGGTGATGGGGCCTTAAAACACTTCCACTCCTTCCTTTCTGGACACTTCTACGAGGGTAGTGTTGTTCAGTACGACTCACCCTGTGCAGAAGCATTTGTAAGAGCAGGGGTGCTAACGAAGAGTATTTTCCCTCGCAAATACTCCGATGTTTTAGTATGATCATTCCCCAGTCCCCGTCGCTTACCACTCAGCATCCTGAGTTTGAGGAAGAGGTGAAACGTAGCTATTTTCTGTACCTCATCTGTTTTCCCTGCAAATCTGCTTACAGCCTGGAATATGGATTTTTGAGGGCTAATGTGGAAGTCAATAGATCCAGTTAAATGGATCAGATTCCCTTTTAATTCTAGTAATCGCACTGGTTCGACTGGAGTTGTTACTGATCTACAAGAAGAAATTGCCAGTTGTGCCACAGACTCACATGAAGGAAGAGGCCAAGCCTCTGTCGTAGTTTATGCCTCACTTTCTCCCCTCCCACCTTCGAGAACTTGTTTCTTGCTGTGAGTGGGAAGCCCCAAGCGGAGTGAATACCCCGGTATCTGTGCTGGCTCATGGGCAGAGCTCGTGGCAGATCCTCAGCCTTGGCTGGAGGCCGTGGCACGCTGTCCTGCTGTAAGGTTGCCATCCATGACGAAAGCATGCAATTTATTCACGTTATTGTGAAATAGGGGGAGAAGACTTTGCCTCGGTGTCCAGGGCTGCCTCAAGGTGATGTTCCAAGCAGTTTGCCAGTTTTCTCTGTGCTCTGGATCTGCCTTTCTTCCTGTGCATCCACGGGTCGACCTGTGCGCAGGAGCTCTGCAGTGCCTGGTGAAACGGGGCTTTGTGGGGTAACTGCACCAACCTCCTACGAGGTTTTAAATAGTTTCCTTAGACCTGATGCTCTCTGGCTGTTATCTTCATTTCCTGTACTGCTGTTAGGTGTGTTTTCTCTTTTAACCGGCTGTTTCACGTGTTTGGTGAATTCCCTGTATTTCCAGAACTACTTTTGTCGCCATCTGCACATTATCCCTCCCTCTCTCTGAGATATAGTCCCCACCATGGCATTGGGTCCTCCTTTCCCTGCAAAGAGACAGAAGGAAAAAAAAGTTCACTTCATAAATTTCCCCATTTCATCACCTGCTGACTCCACTTCACCCCTATCATTTTTACTGGAGTTATCATCTTGTTTGCTTTCTGTCTGGTCTGCAGTGCCTTACGCTTCCTGTGAACCTCTCTGTAGGTTTGATACTCAATATCTCTTTCTGGTTCCTTAATAATCCTCCTAACTCCCTCCACCTTGTTTTTATAGGTCTTCCATTCCCCTCGCTGGGTTGTTCATACCTTTAATACAATTCTCTTTATTGCCTGCACTCCTCTTTACCTTCTGGCCTCTAATGCCTTGGGTTTTGCTCCTAGTCTAGACTCCTGTAATTAGCACTGAGCTCACAGCGGGTGAGACAGTAATTTTACAGAGTTGTCCATGGACCTGTGTGTGTGGGGGAAGTTTCCAGGGGCAGAGATGGGTTTGTGCTCCCCAAAGTCTCTGCCTCTGATGCTCCAAAGGCCCTCTTAGAGGTGTTGTTCCTTTCCTGTGGCCTGTTATTTCAGGCACTAACTTTGTCTCTTACTAGGACCGTTTGGCGTTTACCACAGTGGAACTGGGCATGCTGGTGTCTCCCACTTGCAGATAAGATGTCACCCTGGTAGTGCTGTTAGGACTGTTATATCTCATTTGGGGGCTTATATCTGCAGTGAGTCCAGTGCCAGCTCAGTGGAACCAGAGGGGTGGATTTGACTGTGTGCTCTAAGCTGTGTGGAAGTTGACCCCCGTCTCCCTACATGGACACTTTTCACACCTTAAATGCTTAAGTTAGAAAAAAAAATCTGCAGATATCCCAGTATTGCACTAAAGCTGGGAAGAACCCCAAATTCATGACTGATGGAAATGGATAGAGGAGGATAGTAGGGTGTTCTGTAGATGATGCACTCTCAAAACACGGGTGAATCTTCATGAGAGTCTGTTCTGCTTCATATATCTCTGTGGTGTGTGATGGCACGGATTACAGTGAAACAAGGACCACGCAGTGCTCTCGTGCCAAAAAGC
>NW_010398911.1:53327-53749 GCF_000710305.1 Buceros rhinoceros silvestris | reverse complement strand
GCTTCCAGAGGAGAGAAACCAGTGATCTGTCTGGGTGGAGAACCACGGCCCCTCGAGCAGCCTGGGGCCTCCCCAGTTCATCTCACCTCTGAGAGAGGTCCGGTCCCAGGCGTCTTCCTTGAGGTCAGGTCAAATGCTCCGGCAGATGCCAGGCGAGTTCACTGTCAGCCTGTCCCGAGGGAGGAAACCCTCCCAGCCCACAGGCAGACTACACCACACCTGATGCCTGACCAGTGCTTTTGTCACAAGCCCACAGGAGAATCTCGGGGTGGGGAGGGGGGAATCCTCTGAGCAGAGCAGAGCTGAGCCACCCGATCACTTCGGGCAAACAGTGTGGGAGCAGTGACACAGCTTAGCCTCCTCCAGCCAGCACCTGCCCGCAGCTGCCTGCGGGCTGGGCAGGGGCTGGGGAACACGGAGGT
>NW_010398911.1:48827-53266 GCF_000710305.1 Buceros rhinoceros silvestris | reverse complement strand
GCCTGCCGGCAGCTGCCTGCGGGCTGGGAAGGGGCTGGGAACCACGTAGGTCCTTACGCTGAGAGCACCGCAAACCCACCTTCGCAAGTACGACGGGAGAGGCAAGGGCTGGCAAGATTTAAACTTCCCAGGAAGGCAGCAGGATGGATGATGCTTGAGCAGAGCCATTTTTCCCGGGAGATGGGAACGCAGCGGGGAACCGTTTGGTCTCTTTCTCACAGCAAACAGTAAATCTTGGTAAAACCAGGAAGGCAGGCACTGAGCTCTTGACCGTCAGCCAGCCTTAGCCAAGTCTCGTGGCTATGTGAGAGAGACCACGCTGCCCCGCTTGGGGCTCCAGAGGAAGGCCAGCCTCGCTGACGCTGCGGCTTCTCTGAACGGAGACTTCTTCCCGGGGGACAGGGGCAAAGCTTCCTCTGAAGAAAGTGTGTTCTTGTTCTGTGGCTGGGAACTAAAGCCAGAACTACGCAAACCACGCCTACCTACTTCTGAGATGAGCCACCACCGCTTGGTTCACACCCACCTGGACAGTCACAGGCTTTGAACAACAGCCTCACCCAGCCCCTGGGTCTGATCTTCAGGTCTCCGCTGACTGAAGCACCATCAAGTCACAAAGAAGGGGAGGCAGGGGGAGGCAGCCGTGCTCGTCCTCCCGCTCCCCAACGCCGGCTCCACCAGTCTCTAGTGCAATTGGCTGCGCTGGGCTCCTGCTCCACGGCTGCTGCGGGTGGCTCTGGGCAAGGGTCCCGTGTACAGTGTAGTGCACATCACCTCAAAGTTCCAGCCCCTGAAGTACAATCCTTTTGGTCATTCATATATTACAACCCTCTTTATTTTTCCCCCTACCCCTTTTTTGTTAAAAAAAATAAAGTTTTTTGGGCGTTTTCAGGTTCTGTTTCTTCTGATTTTCCTTCTTTCTTCTGAGTGTGGTGGGACCGTGGTGGTTCACGGGCCATCTCTTACTGGATCCCTCGAAAGAGACACATGGCAAAGATCATGGCAAACAGCTGGGAAGGGTGGGGGGGGAGAAAGGGGCAAAACCAAAACAGAGAGGCACAAAGTCAGCTGCATCTTCCAGCAGATCAGCAAAGCCCTCCCTGTCCCCTCACTCCCTCCTGCCCAGCAGCCAGTGGTGCACCGAGGGGACCCTTCCACCACCCGGGGGAGGCTGTGGGAAACCTTTTTGGTCTTTCTGAAGGCAATCCGTTCCCTCCTTCCCCTATCCCCACCCCCGCACTGTCTGTGGCTAAAACAACAGACCGTGTGCCCCGAGGGGGACCCTTCCACCACCCGGGGGAGGCTGTGGGAAACCTTTTTGGTCTTTCTGAAGGCAATCCGTTCCCTCCTTCCCCTATCCCCACCCCCGCACTGTCTGTGGCTACAGCAGCAGCCTAGTGTTGTTCCCGAACCACCCTGGTGTCACAGGGCTCCGCGCTCCCTGCTCTGCACAGCATTGCCACTGCCTGCAACGGGCACGGCATGGCCGTTGTGGGAGCTGCTGGGCTCCTCTGCCCCGAGCCCTCTGCTTTGCCCAGGACGGGGGCTGAGGAAAGCGCCCAGCCTGGCCCCAGCAGTGCTGCAGGGACATCACTTCGGGGCGAGTACCGCGTCCGGTGGCAGCCTGTTCCTCAGACACATCACCAAAGAGCCAGGGACTAGCGCAGGGTGACGGAGCAGCTCAGGAGCTCCAAAGAGAAGTTTCTGAAGCAAAGGCAGAGTTTGAACACAGTAACCAGGTGGCAGATCGGTCGTCTTGCCGTGATGAGGGTGGAGGCCCTGGGGCAGGTGGCGGGTCTCCGAAGCCCTCGTGGCAGGGTGCGAGGTGGCACTGCAGGCACGCAGCCCTGGTTATTTCCCTGCCTTTCGTGGCAAAGGACCACGCATCCAGCTCTTCCCAGGCAATCAGAACCACAAACTGATAAGGTGCTGGCAGGCTGCAGGAGCAGCTTCCCCGGGCGAGGAGGAGTGACTGCACACTGCTGCTGGCCATCGACCAGCTGCTTTTCTCCTGCGCACACAACAGCACGTACCTCGATGGCCAACACTCCGATGGCGAGGGCTCCTGCGAGGTACACGTAGGTCTCAAAGGAGTTCAGGATCACAGTGTAGCAGCCCTAGGGAGGACAAACTGTGGTGAGACTCACCAGAGCAGCACATGGGGGTGTTCCCACAGCACAGACCCCCGAGAAGAGGTGTCCTGGGAGCCAGGCACCACAAGCACGGCTCCCTCTCCCCCCTGTCCCAGCCCCACACTCAGTGCCGGAGCAGGGAGGGGTTTGCTGAGGTGCCATGGAGAGGTTCACAGCCACAAGCCCTCCCTGACCACCAGGCATGGTGACCTCTTGCAGGGCAGAGAGGAGCAGCAGGAGAGGGTCTTCCTCTGCAAGGACAGAGCATGGGGGAGAGGGCCCTCGGGCCAGATGACAGGCAGGGAAAAGGACCGTTTGTTTGAAGCCAAGCAGGAGGTTCTTGAATCCTCCCTCACAGCCAGCAGCATTTTCACAGCCGGTACCTTTTCTCTGTGCCTTCCCCCAAAGGGGCGCAGATGAACACCTCCTGATCTTCTGGCTACAGGAGAATCTTAAGAACTCAGGGCCTCCCACTTAAGCAGCGTAGCCACCGTCATCTTTAATGTCCTTTATTCCTGCTCATACATTAACAGCAGGTAGGTTTCTGCCAGGGTTTCAGGGTGTTTCTGGAGATCACCAGCTTATCCTGGCCTCAGTTCTCCCAGCCGAAAATTCCAACCTACCAGCAAATCTCTGCAAATAGGTTGCTCATAAAGACACCACTTCAGGAAACCAGATCTGTTACCTGCTCTCACCCTCTTCCTCCAAACGCCTTTCTCTTGCCCTCCCTGCTGGTTGTCATCCCTCTCCTCCTGCTCTGCTCGCAGCCATCAGAGCTGGCAGGAGCAGCTCGGAGCTGTCTGCTGTGATCTCTCACCCAGGGTGCCTTTGCCAACCTCTTCCAGCTGCCAGGCAGGGAACAGCTCGCAAGCTGCTTCCAAACCCCTCCGCTCCCTTTCACTAGCTGTGACTCGGTGCTGAGAGAGGACCACTGCTCAGGCTGGAGAGAGGAGGAGGCTGGACACAGGTCACCCCGGAGCTCGGCTGCCTTCTTACTGCTGAGGTGAGCACAGCCAGGAACTCGGCTAGGAGGTTTCTTGGTGACATCGTAAGGAGACGGGTCTGCACTATCAGCAACAACGATGTTATGCCGAACTGTCTTGTTCCAGACTAGAAAAACTGCCAAGTCGAGAGGCCTGGCAAAATAAATGCCCTTTTCTACTGTAAAGAGTTAAAGAGCAGTCAGGGGCAGCTCTGCAACACTTCTCAGAAAGCAGTCCCTGTTTTCAGTGGCTGTTTAACCCTTGATCTCTTGGTTGCATCCACTCTTGATGAGGAGTCTGTGAACCGAACTGGAGCCACTACCAGAGCCAGTAAGAGCCGAGGCCATCCCGTCCTTGCTGACCTTCTCAGAGACAGAACCAACTTCAGAAACTCAGTAAAATGTGATGTGAACTTCCACCCCATCTCTCAGTCCCTGGGGAAAATCTGCCTATTTCTGCTGATTCAGATGTGAGCCACAGCCAGAACGGCACAACCCGCCAGCCTCCCCAGCTCCCCATGACCGCGGCAGCCACCCCTCTGCCCCCCTGAAACTCCTTTTCCCACCGTTTGTCTTCCCTTACCTGTCGGTTCTGGAACCTCTCGATGCCTCTGAGACAGGCTTCCCTGTCGATGAACATCCCTTCCCGGCTCTGGAGCTCTCGCTGGCAGCAAGCCTCCGGCGGCGTCGCCTTTTCCCCAGAGGAGTACAGAAAATGAGGGACAGCTTCAAAGTCCTCGGGTCCGTTCACTCCGCAGCAGGCAAACTAGGGAGAGGCAGGGAGAGAAAGGAAGGCAGAGCTGACTCTGTGCCGCAAAAGCCAATACGAGAAATCCACCCAAGACCTGTTCTTGGAGAGATCAAAGCTATAGTCAAAGCAGAGACAAAACAACTGTTGTCCCCAAAGAAGGGGGTTGTGCTTGTGCCTTGCAGCTTCTTTATCATCAAAGCCTTCTTACATGTACCCACGTCGCACTGTAGGCTCTGAGGTACCACTGGGAAACCTGCCACGAACTGCACGGGGCTTTGGAGCACATCCCCAACGACTGGCTCGAGCTCACCCTGCAGCACAAGCCAGGCTCCTTCCCCCCACAGCGAAGAGCCAGGATCCCTGCTGCTCACAGGCACTGCTGGGTGACCCAAGTCAGGTCCCTTCTCAGCATTCAAGTCAGGTCCTTTTTAACGATTCAAGTCATACTCTGACTCTGTCTCCTCTCAGTCAGCAAAAGGAAATGTCTTTATTAAAGCCCTGAATCAGCATGCAGGGCAGCAATCATCTTTTTCTTTCAAGATGAAAATTGACTTCTCATCTGCAGAGCCTGACATCC
>NW_010398911.1:48061-48712 GCF_000710305.1 Buceros rhinoceros silvestris | reverse complement strand
GCCGTGGGCTGTGCCGAGCACGTGTGTGTGAACGCACACTGACACACACACACACACACAGAGGACTTCTCATAGCAGATAAAAACAACTCCAGTTCCAACGACAGTCGATCTGTAACCTGCCTGATTAGGGCTGGAAGAACAAAGTCAATTTTGATGGCTAATACTTCTACACCATCCAGCACGCTCCTATGTCACCCGCCACCCACCAGCTCATCTCAGAAGAGCTAACAAAAAGCCAGGAGCTGGCACCAGTTGGGGGCTGGGAACAGCTCTGAAGCAGTCTGCCAGGTGAAGGCTCCCGGGTGAAGGCAGCGCAGCGATAGGCAGTTTGCAGGCAGCTCCACAGCTCTCTGCACCAGCCGTTGGAGAGCTGCGGTACCCAGGCAGGTCACTTACCGTGATCATAACAGAGTTCCAGGTGGAAGAGAAGACGTCCGTGTCGTTGTTCCTCAAGTAATGCTTCTTCAGCTCCTTGGTGAAAAACTCTCTGGTCAGCTGAAACGCACAGAAAGGTGGAAATGGGACGGCTGCTGCCAACACCCTTCCCCAGCCCTGCCCAAAGCTCCCTCTAGTCACTGTGTTCAGTTGCTCTGGTTTTGTTCTTTACTTTGCAAACCTCAGGGGAGAAACATGGGAAAAGCCTCTGCTG
>NW_010398911.1:45955-47985 GCF_000710305.1 Buceros rhinoceros silvestris | reverse complement strand
TGCTGAACCATAACCATAACCAGGGTGGAAGGTACCTGTTGAATAAAACTGCTGCTCACTAAGAATCAGGGACCGAATTACAGCTACACTTGGAAGAGACCGTTTACACCTGGCTGGCGGATTACACTCTCAGTGCTATTTGAAAGTGTTTTGTAAGCTGAAACAGGAGCAAAGCAGGTTTTAGAAAGACCTTCACAGCCAAACAGTAGTTTAACTTCCATGCTTCGTCAGGTCTGCAACCAAAGCACGCTTTCCCCATCCCTTTTCAGTTGAAGGCAGCCAGCTGCCTGCTAACAGCCAGGGAACCGCTCAGAAGTTACTTCCATGTGTGGGGAAGCAGCAGGAAGCCCTAATGTGGAGCTTCCTGGGAATGAAAGAGATGTAAAAACCACGTCATGAATACGAACTGTTCAAGACACCTTATGAACCAGAAAAAAAGACCATTTCCCTGACGATGTGTTAGATTATCTAAAATAGTCCACAGAGGGAAGAGAACTATCCTCTTCGTATTTCCATTGTTCAGGTTCTTCAAACACTCCTCCTCAGGACAACAATCTAAACTGGTGGAATTTCATTTACTCCTGTTCATGTCTCCAGTAAAATAGAAAGACTGAATGAACATTTGTGCTCAGAGCCTTCTCAGAAAGTTCAGCACCTTGAAATGACATTTACTCCGGCTCGCTCTCTGGACGACGCACAAACCTACGGCCTTGTTAAACTGAACACCCCATTCGAACTTGTTGCCTTTCTGTCACTTCAGGGTGAAAACTTCAAGAAATTCCCTTTTTTGGTTCCCAATGGGTCTTGAGCTGTGTGGTCCCTCCTCCCAAACCCCTTGTGATTTGTGACCTGCACAGGCAGAACCTCTCTGCCGCTGCGAAGGGGGTTGGAGCAGCTGGACCCAGCACTGCTCTAGCGTTGCCTGTTTGCAGGGTCAGGAATGAAACTCCCTGAAAAAGACTCTTTTTCTCCCCTAATTCCTGTTGTTCACACAGCCCCACAGGTGCAGCAGCACACAGGGCTACGCGTGGCTCCAGGTGCTTGGTACGCGATGGGAGACACCCCGGTGGCATCCGTGTGTGTGACAGGTGGGGTGGGCAGGAAAGCGCAAGCACACGGTTCTTTGTTTGCAGTGTAACTCTATCAGAATCTAAGGAAAAAGAGAGAAGGCTGTGGTGTCTCTTTAAAAGACCCCCCGAACACCCCTGAGTATTGACAGCTCTTGCCAACACCAACCACGGGTTGATTTAATGACTAAATCAGCACGGGGTACAATTCTGTCACACAGCCTTGAACAACGCAGGTAGCTCACGGCAATCCCTTCTAGTCAGACGTGCCGCTAAATGCCTGCACCACTTCTATGGGATGGATACGAACTCAGTTTTTGCTTCCGAATATCGAAATAGGGCAGGACACGGCATTTTCCTTTGGGAATTAGGTGGGCCGGGTTAAAAGACGCTGAGGTTTCTCCTTTCCTCTCCTTTCTCCACGTGCTGTCTCCACTCAGCATCCTCTACCCCGCAGGCAGCAGCACCTCCTTTTCTGATGCTTCTCTGCTTCTGAAGCACGGACTTTGAAACTGATACTACCATTAGCAATAATGCCAGACAACTGCCTTTGGCGGGGTCTAAAACAAGAGAGTCATTTAAATATAAAGTGAAACCTTTGTTTTGACAGCGGCAGCCCCAGAGGACATTGTTGGGGGTTTGTGTGCGATTTTTACGAGACTTGGCCTAAAATAAAGCCCAGTGCTGGAAGGGAAAGTTTGCCAGGAAAATAACTGACTCCGTTTTGGTGCTCTTAAACTGTTTGTCCTGAGCATCTGAAGTTCAGAAAATTGTAAAAATAAAATAAAATAAAATAAAATAAATAAATCAGCAGAGGCTGTCTTTGTTCTTTTAAAAAAGTGCTGACACCGGAGGATGAAAGTCAGTAGGACAGTCCTACGGCCATGGCCCGCCCCGCTGAAGCCAGTAACGGCCCCGACGGGGTCTGCAAGCACTGGAGAACCATGGCGAGTGCTCTGCACG
>NW_010398911.1:42057-45882 GCF_000710305.1 Buceros rhinoceros silvestris | reverse complement strand
ACGGCCCCGACGGGGTCTGCACGCACTGGAGAACCATGGCGAGTGCTCTGCAGGAGGGAGCAGAGGACCCACCCCTAAACCCAGACCTTCGCGCACTCTTCTGTCACCACACGTGCATCCGCCACCGCCCTGAGCACTGCAGGTTTTCTCTAGCTGTGCTGGGGGGAACGTCTCCAGCACAGAAGCCGCACACGCACGTGTATGTTTACACGCCAGGGCATGAGGTGGATCAAGAAACAGCTTGGCTGGGATTCTGCAGCCGGATGAGGGGATTTACGAAAGAGAGGACATTTCTGCACCACGCAGGTGTGCTGGCACTGGCCAGCAGCACCGAGGTCAAGAATCCTGAGTGCTGTGCAGGAAGCTGGCTCCATGGTGCCTGCCTGGAAAACAGGACATGCTCCTGCCCACCTGCATCTGCCTGGAGCACCCCAACGGTTCTGACACTGTACAGTGCTTGTCCGGCAGGTACAGCCACCAGTGCTGCACTTCTCAATGCCACAGTGCCCTCCACCCGAGAGACCTCCGGCTGCTCAGCTGAGGGGTGGACAGTTTGTGTTCGTTAGTTTTTGCCCTATGTCTGAGAAAAGGGGTATCAGGAACCAACGTGACCTGTCTATCAAGCGCCAGAACCGGGGCTACAAATCCAAGGCCCTGACTCCGTCCAGAGCCCCATCACTGTTCCTGCCATCCCACTTTCTTGCTAAGACAGTTCACTAAGAAAGAGTCAAACATCCCTTCAGGTTTCTCCCATCCAGACCTCTGAAAGACAAATAAAGAGCAATTCCTGTACGTAAGTGAGATCACTCACAAAATCATAGAACTGTGCAGGCTGGAAAAGATCTTTAAGATCATCAAGCACAACTGTTTCACAGCATCTCTCTATTGCTCATGGAAGATGTTATTTTACAGAGGGTCTTCTCGATGGAAAAGAGTTCTCCACCCTCCAAAATCTCCTTTACAAAGGAAGAGAAACTGGTGCTCCCTTAGCTGATTAACAGCACCCTCCTCCTCAGAGACTGCTTCCAGAGAGCTCTCTGGGAGTGCAGCTGGCCTTGCAGACCACCGTAGCTCCCACGGCAAACTTCCCTGTCACCCACCCCATCACCACACTCGGCTTCGCTGGCTCTTCCTCTCATGTCAAATCTCAGCAGAAAACATCTCCTTTCTCTGTTATTTCTGACACTTAATTTCTTCCACTCCCTCAGCGATTAATAATTTAACTCTGCTGAGTGTTTGGGACCTAGTCTGGATGCAAAACACCACGCAAGAGGAAGCTGCACTAACAGGACCTGGAAAGCGAGCGGAAGGAGCGTATCTTTCTCTTCTGTCTCCTTTTACACACCCAGTGAGCCCAAGGCCACATGGGCTGGTGCAAAGACCATCACAGCAACCCACTCGGGAAGCTTCCAAGAGATGCCTAAATGTGCATTTACCACCACGTGCCTTGAAAGTAGCTTGTTTCACAGGGCAGAGAAAAGCACCCCCAACCTTAACTCGCTGCTGTGAAGAACAATTCCTGACATGGGGTCACTGGAGGACCACTTCTGTCCCCACAGACACCCTGTCCAGCCCACTAGCCTCACCCTAACCCAAAGACAACAGCAAAATTAGCCATGAGCCAGAGGAGCTGCCACCAAAACATACAGCAACAGCGGAACAAGTTTGGGTGTTTCTTTTTCAGAAGAAACTTGAGGAGAGAGCACACCACAAGAATCTGCACGCTGACTTTAACTTCTGCACAGAGCCATCTCCAGCTATGTCAGGATCTGACGTTCTTCATCCCTTCCCATGAGCACAACATCCCGTCCTGTCAGTCACTCTGACAGAGTGAGAAGCTGGTGATATAAACAAGGAGACAAGCTCCGGGAAGGCAGAAGTTTGCTCCCCCTTCAAGTTTTACCTCACAAAACACTGCCAGATGCCAGAGAAGTCTACAATAACCACTGCGACCCTATCTTGTAAGACAACTTATCCTCATGTGACCCACGGTTCCGCGGGAGGGGGCGGATTCACAGCGAGCCTGACTGGTTCTTGTACCTTCTCCCAGCTTCCCCCAGGGAGGGTGGGAAGAAGGAGCAGGCAGCTGCCGGCTGCTCAGCGGGGACCGTGTTCTCACTCTGCCGTGAAGCCCGTTCCGGGGTCTGCAGGGCGGTTTCTGCGTGTGTACGTGTTCTGCCACTGGTGCGGAACCAAAGGGGTTCTCTGAGAACTCCCCGCAGCAGAGCTGCGCCACAGACCACGCTCCGCTCCCCACGCAGCAGCCTCTTGAGGGAGTGGGAGCTGCTCCCGTGAGGGCAGGGTCTCCAAACCCGAGCTGCAACGGAGCACCCGCTCCCTTCCCCACCGCCTTCACAGCTGCGGCAAAGACAAAAGACCACCAGCTCATAAAGGGGGAAAAAAGTCCTTCCGAGCCCACGCGGGATACTTACGTTTTCCCTGAAGATAAAAGCCAGGATTGCAGCTGAAAGCTCCGCCAGGAAGATCAGCAAGATAAACATGAAGAACTGGAAGAGAGAAGACACAGAAGTAAACCAACACAGGCATACCATTAGGTGTGTGCAGCAGGTAGTAGGAACACGAGGTTTTGTTAGTCACCAAAAAATAACCGAGGAAACTTTTTTCCCCCCTGACAATTACAAAAGACCTTTGAGGCAGTAACCTGGAGCAGGCACAGCCCCTCTCCTTACACCCATGACTAAAAAAGGTCTCTTTGCAGAGTACGCTGCATTTCAGGGTAAAATTAGCCCTAGTTAGCATCCCCCTCCATGCAACGGGGCTCCACTGAGTTAAGCATGAACCATACAGAACCTCTACAGAAAGTTGGGAGCACACCAACATCATTTTACTTTGATTATGCAAGTACCATCCATGTCTCGTGCAGCGTCCACAGCGTGCAGGGTCACATCCTCAGCTGAAGGGCACGCTGCAGACTTGGCAGCAACAGCCAGCAGATCGAGCACTAACCAAACAGAAACAGGTACCCAGTTTGAGGGAAAACCATCACCCTTGCGTCATCATAGCTCTAGGGAAGAGAAACGGCAGCAAACAGAGCGGCACAGGGCTGTTCAATGTAAGCTGGAACTGTGTTCTCATCCTGTTGCCCCTGCAGCATTCTGCTGCTTCGGTCTGAGAGCCTGGTCTTCTGTCTCCCTAAAGGCACCTTGTTCCTGTGACGTTACCAAGGCTGAGCCACGCCGTGACTGTGGGACCGGTTCTCAGTTACAGCCCTTCCAGAGTTCAAGGATCTCAGGAACTACACCACAGACTCCAAGACGGCTTTACCAAACTGAGTGAACGTTTAGCAGTGAACTCAGGTCTCCGCACCACGTGAGAAAAGCTGGAGTGCACAGAGAACCCAGCACAATGGCATCACGTGGAGGGTAAACGACAGGGCTCCAGGATCCCTGCTGGGGGGGCTGAGTCGACAAGTGGAGACAAACACAAGAGGAGCCTGGATGGGGTTTTGTGTGAGAAGGTTACTGAAGGTCTTTCTGAAACAGAAGGCAGGCAGCTGGGGCCAGAAGAACTATTGAGATCCCGGAGCTGTGATTTATAAACAGGGTTTGCGATGCCTTGAAAGTGCATTCCAGCAACGGAGAGAGAATTCCAGCTACCTGCAGGGAGTGGGCAAACCGTTGTTGTGTTGTCAGTTACCGGAGGGGAAAAACCACCCTCAGCTCTAGTGCGGGGCACGCACCACCCTGTCCCGCTCCTGCCCTTCCTGCTTCTGCAGTGGAAACAAAAGAAACGGAGCCTGGGCTGCAGTGACAGAACAGGACGAGTGGGATGAGCAGAGACGTCGGCTGCTAACAGGATGCTGTT
>NW_010398911.1:40283-41952 GCF_000710305.1 Buceros rhinoceros silvestris | reverse complement strand
GGTTAACTCTCTAATTTATTCTTCCTGCTGGAGTTTTCTGTGTGGCTTCTCTTTCTCCCGCTCAGAGACTGTTTTGTTTTTAATTTCACCACAGGAGGGCAAAGAACAAGTGATGAGAATGAAAGATGCTTTGCAAATTCACATCATCATCCATCAAGGGATCTCGGCACAGGCAACAAGAGGTCTAAGGTGGTGATCAAGTGATTAGTCCCATCACCCTGCTAATTGCATTTCATTTACTGATTACTGGGAGACACATGTTCACCAAAGCACCAGCGCGGGTCTGTGTAGGAGTGGCCATTCCCAGGTCCTCTCCGATAAGCTTCATTGTTGTTCCCAAACGGATTTACACTTGCATCGTGCATTACAGATTTCTAACAGCTGCTGTAAAAAACCCACCGGCAGCCGCTAGGGCTGAGGAGAGAAAGAGGATGGATCATCAGCGTTCCAGAACCTGCTCTCATTCTGCGTTTTAAGGAGAGGCAAAGTCTGCTTCTTATGTTCTGCCTCCCCAGATTAAACCGATTACTGGTATGTGAAAGCACTGAACAGCCAATTGGTCACTGAGGGGGACACAGCGACCCCAAGCCCAAACTGGTGCTTGAGGCCCAAGGGCTGAACGCGGGTCCATCCCGCACCCAAGGTGAACATCCTGAGGAGCAGGGTCTCGCAGGCTGCCTCTGCTCCTGCTTACAGGTTTAGCAGAACTGTCCACAAATCAAGGAGTCCTGCTCCTTTTTCACAACTCATCTACCATTCCAGTTTCAGCAGTGCTGATCCCCAAAGAGTAGCAAGTGCCTTTAACTCAAAGGATCCACATTTTCATGCTTAGAAGTTTCTACAGGAGTGCAACACAGGATGTCTGCACTTAACCCTGCGCCGGGTGAAGCTGACAGGGCCTGCTCTTGCTGCAAAGCTGCACTCAGGCCAGTGGAGCGGTGTCGTGGGCTCAGCAGCACTCTGGGTTCTGATCTTTCCGGCGTTCTTTTGCAGTCAGAGGGTCTTCGGGACAATCCAGAAGCTATTCACTGTCTGATGGCCTGCACCAATGTTTGTTGCTTTTTGTGAGCCAAGTCCAAGTGCTGGGAAATGTAGAAATACTTCACGGCTTGGTGCTTAATGCAACACGCGAGGTTCCACAGTGACGGGTTTTTACAGAGGACAAGCAGCTTAATGAAAAACAAAAGTCCTAACAAACACAGAAGCCAGAACCTAGAGAACATGCATTTGTGCATCTGCCTTGTCCCTTCTATTTCCTGTTTGTATTTGGACTAAAAGCCTCAGGTATACATTATGCATCACTGTGAAATCGCACTCATGCAGTGCCCTGGCTCATCAATTCTTTAACGACTTTGTGAGTGGGCTTGATTTGTCTAGCAGCTTCGCCCCAGCTACCGCCCCGCTACAGTAACAGATACCCGATCATGCACTTAGCACAGCATCACCTACTCGGGCACCCCGCTTCTTGGGAAGCACCAAAAGGCCAACAAAAAGACAAGAACACTTACAAAAAGCAGGAGGCATTTGTTCTCACGGATGGCACCACAGCAGCCGAGGAACCCCAGCAGGAAGAGCATGGCTCCCATGGCCAGCATGATGTACGCGCCCGTGAAGAGCAGCGGGTTGGCAGCCACTATCTCTCGAAAGCCCGTGGGATCCACAACGACCC
>NW_010398911.1:22640-40246 GCF_000710305.1 Buceros rhinoceros silvestris | reverse complement strand
CCTGTGAAGCGAGCGGGGTTGCCAGCCACTATCTCTCGAAAGCCCGTGGGATCCACAACGACCCAGATCCCGACTCCCAGCAGGCACGCTCCTCCCAGCTGTCAGGGCACAAGGAGTGAGAGAGAGAGGGAGACAGGTCAGAACAAAAGCAGCGACTTTGCTCCAGCAGCGAAGCTGGAGTCATTGCTATCTTCTGATCAAAGGTGTTCCCGGGGAGAACTCATGTTTCGCCGTGGCACACACTGCCTGCTGAGCTGGCGACTGCTGACATGGTATCTTATTATCTCTTCCTCACGGAATGAGCCCTTTGCGGGAAAAGCTCTGTTCTTCCTTCACACATCACTCTACCAGCTGTTTACTCCCTCCCTCAAGCTGGCAGACCACATGTCGAGCTGCTGCCATGTCTGCAGGGCACAGCCCAGCGCCAGGCACACGTGAGCCATTCCACCACAGAATGGCTGGGCGCTGCCACTCTTCCTGCCAAAGACAAGAGCAGCAGGGTCACCGAGAACACGTGGAAGGAAAAAGACTGTGTTTCCCAGTGAACACCCAGAACCAGACAGCAATTTTTTCTGCCGTTCAAGGACAGACCACGTACACCACTAGTTACAGCTTTCCCGCTGCTCCCCCTGGCCAAGGACAGGAATATCTCAGTGCCCACTGCGCTGGCTTGCTGAACTGCTGAGCATCCTTGGACGCCGCAAACCCCTCAGTGACCACTAGCACCAAGCTGAGGGGATGTTCTGTGCCGCAGCTACAGCCTGCCCTGCCGGGGAGCAGGGCTGCTGGGAACAGGAGGGTTCAGGGCAGAAAGAGAATTCTGAATACTTACAAATATAAGGAAATTGAAAAGGAACATCAGGTACTTCATGCAGCTCAGGCAGTCTCCCTCCATGGTCTTCAGGCTCCTTGATCCAATTCTTCCTGCAAAACACCAGTGCATCCTTAGCACACTCATGTTTTACTGGAGTGGCACAACCCATCTCCGTCTGTATTTCCCCCGAGATCCTGTGGAGTTTGTGACCCAGAAGAGCTCATGTCTTACCCGAACGTGGCCACACAGCCCAGGCTGCTAAGGCTTGCGTCCTTCCAGGTCTATGGGCATGACCGGCTCTCTTACGCAGCACTTAAAACTGCTTCGTGGCAGAGCTGAAACACTCCAGTGCACACGAAATACATTGCCATGGAGTTCACATCCGCAGCAGTGCTCTCGACTTTGACGAGAGTATAACTAATGCTACTTACAAACATCGCAAACAAAATGCGAATAAATAATGTTACCGACAAGTAATGTAATTATGAAACCATTTGTGCCAACTGCTGCCTCAATAATTAGCTGCAGGTACCTGATGACAAGCTGCGTGGAGAAAACAACCCACAGGAAAGCACTGTCCTGACCCACAGAGCTGCCTTTTCCTTCCCCTTTTCTTTTCCAGCCGTGCACACCCAAGGCAGATTTTGTGAGTTACTACAAACTGATGTGCGGGCGATAAAAAGAGAACGCATATGTCCTCATCTACTTTCAAAAAATATCTTCTCTCCCCTTCTCCAGGCCCCAAATTTGTGACAGACGAAGTTCTCCTCTGCAGGAGACATTTAATACTAAGCAAACATTAGCAGTCAGAGCTGCAGAAGACAGCGGCTGACAGATGCTTTCCCTGGCATGTCCCGTCTCAGACCAGTGAGACATACGAGATGCGTTTGGTTTTGTCTGAAACGGAGCTATAAATGTTCAGCTTTTCCTTAGGCAGAGTATTCTACGTTTCTCCCCCCAACACGAACTTTATCTTGCAAAGCGATGGGGAGGTTAAAAATCCCCAGCAGCGTAGCCAGGAAACAGAGCCCAGCTGCCGCAGCCGGCTCGGAGCACAGCCTGCTTTTCCAAGGCAAGGCATTTTTTTGTTCTCCAGCCACCATTAATTTCCTCCCTTCTGAGATTTGCTTTTGCACGCCTTGCAGCTACCTCGAACTTCACATCTCTAAAGGCAGCTGCTCAACCACACTCCCCAAAACTGCTTCCAAATTTCTCTTGGCCACCACAGACATTTTCCTCTCCCCCCACAGCCCTTTCATGCTGGGTTGAAATCGCTTTGATTGCTCCTCTACGTTTGCCTTGGAGACAGAATCCCTGAAAAACACTCAGGCTGGACAGGACCTCCGGATGTCACGAGTACAAACACCCACTGCCTCCAGCCTGGGCCACTTGCAAAGTCTGCTCCAACTTCAAAGTTACAGCAAAGTTACAGGGTCGTATCAGTTACGTTTTGAGGATCTCCAAGGCCTGAGGTTCCCCTGTCTCCCTGGGCACCATGTTTGACCACCCTCCTTGTGAAAAGACTTCCCAAAACAGCCCTCCAAGGGTGTCCAGGTTACCTTGTGGTGAAAGGAACAAGAGCATCTCTCAGGAGCACCTTACCTGCACCAGCCTCATTTCTCACACCTTCCGTATCACACCACTCCCCCCTTTGCTGAAAACAAGCGTGTGAACCATTTTGCTGGCCTACCTTTCCAACCACGTCATCCCCACCCCTCACATACCTCTGCAGACTATTCATAACAGTCAGACCTTATGCACTTGCCTGAAGGCTCAGCACAGTCGCCCTGTCTCGAATACTTGATAGAAAACACAGAATAACCAAGACTGGAAGGGACGCCTAGAGGTCACCTTGTCCAACCCTCATGCAAACCACTTTTTCAGTCACTTCTATCACACTGCCCATGTATCTCTTCTTTTTCACATAAATGTCTTTTTGCCACCAACATGCATGAAAACCTCATCCACTGAACTGATCCACTGCTTCCTTTAAAACCTTAGAACTAGTTCTGCAGTTCCTCCTACAAAGTATCGGCCAAGGCTTGAGGAGCAAACGGTGCCAACTCACACCTACTTTCATACCCATGCGCAATGCAACCAAGTCCAGGCAGAGGACATGCCTGAAGCCCTCCAGAACCACGCCACCCAGCCTTTAGAGGAATTTGAAAACGTGGCCCAGATTCTATTCCAAGTAAATGCATTGATTTCCAGAGGCTGACCCAGCTGAGATGTCACTAGGAATGTCCCCGAAGCTCTACGCTGCACCAGTGGCGAAGGACCACCCCGACCTGGCATCTCTCCGTTGCATCCTCTCCCCAGCGACGCGGCTTGCGTGGATGCAGCCCCGGCTCAGCACAAACGCCTCCCTTCGCGGAGCGCCTCTCTCCCATGAGGATTTGTGTTCACTCTCTGCAAGCAGTACCCAACTCCTCTGATCCACTGCGGGGGGGCTCTGCTAAGGGACCATATCTAACAGGCGCTGCCTTTCACAAAACCCTCTCAGAGTATTATTTCCACCCATGTTCCTGCAGAAGGAACAGAGAGAGGGGCGGTTTGATCAGGAGACCAAAGGGGGACGACTTCTGTAGTGCACCTCGATGGCAGAGGAGCTGTGCATTTCTTACCCGCTCCCACACACCACAGCTACACCTCATCAGCCCTGACCGAGCTATGGAGAAAGAATATGGCATGTGGAAGGACAGAGCCATGACCAAGACTCACCTCACAGATCCTGGGATGTGAAGCAAAGTGTCTCTTCTAGTCTTTAACTGTCTGTGTGTCCCATGTATCTCTGTCTAGCCAAGCTCGTCCTGTAAGAGAAAAAAATATGCAATTACTGCAGAAGTCAGTAAAAGGCAATCATGTTAAACACACAATTTATTGGAACACACCGTCCTGATGAATATGCTCAGTCTAATTGCCACCTTAATTTAGTGTACATTAGTTCTAATGAAGAGCTTTTAATACCCAGTGAGGGATCCAGTTCCTCAGAAGGTCTTTAACAACCTTTGGGGTGTTTTAAAAGCCTGCAGACCACATGTGAATCTATAGTCCCATGACACAGGCACCTCATACCACAGCAGCACTGGATTAATACCAGCTGCACCTTCAGTACTTTATACGAGGTTAGACAAACTTTAATCTGCTGTGACTTTACAGCCCATTTACCAGGAAAATGGAAAAGGCAGAGGAAGGGAGATGGAATGCATCTTCGGGAAGCCCAGCCCAGCCATTAGGCAGAGGCAGCGGCCCCAGACGCCGGGTGCTGTCCCTCCTTCCTCCAGCACCTCATCCTTCACAAATGGGTTTGGAATGCTGAAGCCACCGCTTCCCTGCGAGGGATCAGAGAAGTCACCTGGCTCGGTCCCTGCTCCCTCACTGCCAGCATTTCATCGACATCTCTGGAGGGGCTGCATTTAGCATCTGTTTCCCACAAACATTTGTGAAGGCGCTTTTGAAAATTGCCTCCCATTAAGACTTCTGTGAGTACAAGTCTCTCGTTTGTTGTTGGCAGGAAGCGAACAAAGACTTTCAAGGTGGCTGAGACCATTACAATATAAAACATACCATGAATATTCATAGACCTTTTGTTTTGCATGAATCTCTCACATTTAACGTCCTTCCTCTGTCACTGGTGACCTGCACCTGGGAGTGGTGAGCAGGGATGGCTCCCTTCGGGAACCTGGAGGGCACAAGCCCTGACAGCCAGACCAGCCATCCCTGGCACCCGCCCCGCTGCGGCGGAACTGCCCCACCTCACGGTGCCCTGCACGAAGGCTGCGCCGGGCCACGCAGCTTCGCCACCCGTGTGGAAGGTCAGAGGGTGCTGTGTGACCGGCTGGGTGATGGTCACAGCAGGCTCAGGGTCCTCCAGAGAGGGGCTTGGAGACGCTACAGCTGGGACACGAGATAGGGGCTCTCCACTGCGAGGCAGTGACACCTTCTGACAGTCAGAGCTCGCCCTCACCTTTTAATCCTTTTCTTTTCTTCCTCCTCCTGCGTTTGGCACATGCAAAACAAGTGTGAGTGTCTTCACTTGTCCTGTCCTGGGATGCCACTGTCCTGGGAATGATGCTGCCAGGAGAAGACGGCTCCAACCTTACAGCAGCGATGACAGTGTGCTACATAAACCTATTGTTAGGAAGATAACCAGAATGGCAGGAATCCTGCTCCCGCTGCGTGTGCATATAATTACACCCCTTCCAGCCCTCAAAGGTCTGCGTGGGAGAGGAATTTTATTTTTTTAATCCTTTCAAGTCACAATATTTTTAAGAAATTACGGCACCACAGAGAGGAAGAGCTGAGATGCTTCAGTAGGTACCAGCAGGTGCTGTGTCAGAAGGGATGAAAGAGCGTGTCTGGTGCCAAAGCAGAGCAATATTCCATCTTACTCCAGGGCCCTAGAGGGGGGGGGAGTCGCTGCCAAACCAACTCTCTCTGGTTCATAATGATGGTTTTGTCAGTAGGGAGAATTGCAAAGTGCAAAACCGCCGTGCCTAATGGGACTGGAGCAAGCCCACACTCCTAATGCCAGTCTCTGGGGAAGCACAGTGGAAGCTGGAGCAGGAAGGCCACCAGACGCATGGCTTACAGGTGTCCCGCTTCCCAAGTGACCCAGCCACTACCCTCTGCTCACCACGTTTGCAGGATCTAGCGAAAGCCAAACAGACGCCAGCCCATCTGTTTGGCCACAGGAGGGGCTGAAGACAGCAGTCATGTCCTGCTGGATGTCAGTGCTGTTATGGTGAGGGATGAGGAGAAACATCTCTGCGGAAGCAGGATCACATCAGTATTCCCTCGCAACGGCTTCAGAGAAGAGGGAAGCATTTGCTGCTCCTGAACCAGAGCTCAGCACAAGCTGCCAGCCCCGAGCACTGCCCTGTGAGTGCTGCTCCTACATCACTGCCTGCCTGCTCTGGAACGCCAGAGCCCTCGCCTGTCCTAGTCCTCCCTTAGCAGAGCCGTTGCTGTGACACAACTACATTACTGCCTGTAAATCCAATTAGACCCCAAAGTGCGCTGCGGAACGGTAATCGGCCCCCGCGGAGCAGCGAGGAGGGGACCCGCACCGGGCCACGCAAGGCGATACTGAATTAGAGTCAATCTACCTCCTCTCTGGTTGCATTAAAATGCTAATGTCACTGTAATGTACCCGCCAGCCTGCCTGAGTGAGGCTGTGGCACTGCCTGGGAGCATTTCACTCCTCATACAGCCCAGCAAGCGGAGCCCTTAGGGGCACCTTACACCTTAAAACAATAACCTGATCGGCTTCTATAACATTAAACTCACGTGAGGCTTGTGATGGTGCTTAAATGAACCTGAGCTGCTGCTAAGGTCACCCCCTGTTTCCTCCCCAGGCAGAGCACTGGGGACCACTGGGCCACATCCCCTCCTGGATCTGTCTGTCATTTGTGCCACCAAAAAGCAGTGCGTAAGAGCACGCCAGTCACACACGGGAGGACAGAGAGGGCTGCACAGAACCCCTTCAGGTTTCATATAAATAACACCAGCACTGCAACTCCACCAGTGATACAACACTCACCATCCAGGCTTGGTATTGCAACTGCGCACGACGTGCGCGTAGAACACGCGAGGTTATCTGGAGGAAGGACCCCCACACGCGCACAGACCTTCAGGAGGGAAATTCAGAAGTCTCAGAGCAGAACTGTTCTCCCACATGCTGTAAGGTTTGGAAGAGTGCTCGGGTTCGTGTTCAAAGGGCCAGCGTAGCGTCAGGCCACTAGCCCCTCCAATTCAACCCGTGCGAGGTGCGTACAGCCCTGTTCCAAACACGAACTGCTCGCTTTGGCCCCTTCCCAAGCAAAGTGCGGCAGCTCGTCGTGGCTGGCTCCTTCACACGGCTGTTCGGACAGCGGCCGGCTCAGGAGAGAGGCTCCTGCATGCAGAACCAGCACATCTGATGGCCTGCGACTCCGTCGGGTTCTGCTCCCCCAAGAAGCGCTCCGGCAGCTCACGGGTGGGTTCCCCTGGGCTAACCACAGTGCGATGGCACCATACGGCGCTGCTTGTCTGTCCTTCTCAATGCTGACCCTACACTATATGTATTGATAATAAACCAACACGAATTCCGTTTCACAGACAAGACAACCAAAGCTAACAGGGGAAGGGATGTGGCAGATCTCCTGACCTGCAGTGTTCACCAGTCCAGACCGAGACCAGTCCCAAACCCACGGAAAAGCTGACAAGTTCCACGCTGTGACAGGCATCTCCCACCCCCGGAGAAGCCTCTTTAGCCGACCCAGAGAGCGGTGGGTAACTTTGGCCTCCTGTGTCTGAAAATACTTCCCTTGAGGATTCAGTAAATGTCACCCTCCGAGTGGATCCCGGAGCTGCGTCACACGCCAAGTGTCGTTCCCCACCGTCGTGTCAGATGCTGTCAAGTGCTGAAAGGCTCCATACGCTTGCTCGGCACTCCAGACGCCGAGGGCACGTACCGTGAAGCGTGAACGCCTGCCGCGTCTTCCTGGGGCCTGACACGTCTCACCTTCACAGCAACCGACTCCTCGGTGCTCTTTTTGGGTTCGCTTTTTCTGTGGCCTTGCCCTGCTTGTGGCACTCGTGGTTGTTTTGAAAGATGCAGGAAAACATCTCAGAAACACCGGGCAGTTGCTGTGGCAACCTGGTACTCCGCAGACCATGATTTCTGGTATTTCAAGAAGTTTCCTGAGAAAAGGGGTTGATTTTGAAGTAAGGAACAATCAGAACGGATTACCACAAGCCCCAGACCTGGTCCTATCAGAAAGGTGACGCCGATCTCTCCTTAGCAGGGAAACGCGGCCCCAGACTGGCTGGGCAGAGGCGCGGGCAGGGGCTGTGAAAGCTCCTCTGTGTCAGCGCAGACCAGAGCCCCTGAGCAGCAGCTGAACTGCCAGGGCGTTCTCTTGTTCTCAGTGCTTTTTCCTAAGGCAGGGGTAGGGAAAAAACACCCCCACCCTTTAACACCATCTAATTGGGGGACTAATAATCTTGAGAAAGAAATCCCACACAGAACGAATAAATTAACCATTTAAAAAAAAAAAAAAAAGGAGGAAAAAAAACCCTTTTTGTTCAACCATCTAATTGGGGGACTAATAATCTTGAGAAAGAAATCCCACACAGAACGAATAAATTAACCATTTAAAAAAAAAAAAAAAGGAGAGAAAGAAACTCTCTTTGTTCAACGTTACTGCCGACACAGATGCCAAACCAATCCAGAAGGCTTAGTCAGGGTTAGTCAGTCTAGAAAAGCAAAGGTTAGGAAATATCTCCTTTAGGAAAAGCAGATCTTAAATGAGGAATCTCAGTAATACGCAATAAGCCAGAGAATAACACTGCTGGGTACCTGAGAAGTAACATTATTTATCTGGTCCCGCTCGTCTTTTAAACGAAGCCTAATAGGAACAGTAATGTTTCCCAAAGTGCCGTGGATTCTAAACACAACAGGAAATTCTTTATCCCAGAGAGCTCCCAGTTCAGAGTGACTGATTTATTTAGAAAACAAACACATTTCATGAGCTATAGGTGTGGTATGTCCATGAACACTTGAACACATGAGAAATGACCGAGGGAAGAGGCAGACACGAGGCCTGAGGTCCCTGCTCACAGCCGAACGGGTACAGAGCTCAGGGACATCCCGTGTGCCCATGTCAGGTGGCATTCACGGAGCTCAGCACCTTTGACTGCCTCTGGTGTGTGAAGAGTGAGAGGAGCAGAGCGAGCCACGGCCCCAGCGCACAGCAGAGCTCCTGGCATTCGGCAGGGAAGGCAGCGAGACTTAATACATCCCGTGATCTTGGCACAGGGGTTTCTGAACGGCCTCTCGTCCTTCAGAAGATGTATAACCTCAGTGCTCCAGCACGCCCGGGTTCCAGGCAGACAAAAGACCCTCAGCACACTCCATCTGCAGGTGGCAGGAGCAGGGGGACTAGGCGAGAGCCGGGCCGAGCCCCCAGGCTGGCTCCCAGCTGCCTTCCCTTCCCGGCGGGGAACAGACACGGTGTCAGGACACACCGAGTCACGCGGGTGAGTTTGCTGCTCTCTCAACACCTCGTTTGTCTCTCCACCTGAGCTCCTCCTGAAAGCACGCGGCTCGCCGCCCCCCTTCTCCTCTCTCTTTTGTCCTCACTGGTGGCAGGGGACCATGAAGGACAGCGTGGCTGGTTATTGTCAGAGTATCTGAGAGCGCAGACGGTAAAAGGGGGTTGTTCTGGAACATGCCACCGTTTTCCCTGCCGCTTGCAGAGGCAGCTAATGATCACCCTAATAGCTCCTCTCTCTGAAGCTGTAATGCGCTCACAAATGAACCCATTCAGCACATATTAAAAAGCATGGGATGCTCCTTTGATTACAGCCTTTATGGAAATCTCCGAGTATTTGTTTTGTTGCTGCACAGCCGCAATTAGGACACGCTGCTGGGAGCCGGCTCAGCTGCTGGACTGGTGGAGGGTGGAGGCACCTCCCAGTGCCATAGCAACACATCCATGACTCCCAGCATCAGGCACTGGGAGCCCGGCTGCCACCGAGCCCAACGCTTCAGCACTTCCAGGAATTAAGAAAGAAAAGGAGCTGAATTAAACTTCCTCTGCTGACGCCTCAACCATGTTTGTGAAGTGACGGGGACTCTTGGAGTTGGAGGCATCCGCTTCACGCTCCAGGATAACGAGGCAATAAGGGGTACGTACGTCAGAGACTCTCGAGGAGGTGACAGCTTTACTTGCTGAGGTGGGAATACAGGGGAATTCGCTTCCATCGCCAGCTCTAACACTTCCCCCACAATAAGCCCATCCTTCCACATATGGGAGGGGAATTGAGTAACCTTATGGAAATCTCCTTCCCACTCAGTGCTCAGAGGTTGATCCAAATCCCACCTATGTTGCTGACAGACTTAAAGCTTCTTCAGGGGAGAAGAAAGAAAGAAAAAAATAACTTGTAAGGCAGTAAAGCCCTAGCAAAACCAGTGATCGAGCCCGCATTAAGGCTTGGATCTCAGTCGAGGATTTCACGCTAACTAACAGACACAACAGCTCACATTTTTCACCCTTACTGAAGGGAACATCATGAACAATATCCCGCCTTTCCCCAAACCCCCTTATTCCCTCAGCACAGCCCAGATGCAGTGGCCCCACGCAAAGAGGCATGGGGGGCAACACAGTTTTGTGCACAAAGGCAGCGGCTCACGTGCTGATGACAGGGATGCTCAGGTCAGGCTTTCAGAGACCCTCGTCAGGGCAACTTTCTCCCCACAAAGCACCACGTCTCCCCTCAGTGAGCCACTGCTCCAAACACACCGCTGCCGCTGCACCCGAAAGGCAAGTCTTCTGTGCGAACAGGTATTTTCTCCATCTCCAGGAGCCTGGCTGGGGTTAAAACGGGTCAGACCACGTCACACAGACAGCTTTGTCTGGATAATACCTGCGGTGCTGGTTAGGAAGGCTGTGATTGTAAGAAACCATTTCTCAGCAAGGCTATTTAATACAGTGCTGAAGAGTCTCGCCCCAGGCGGGCTTTGTTTTAAGGTGTGTGAGCTCTGGGGGGAAAGGATTGGATCTCTCATTGTGAAGTGGTTCATGTTGCTAGCTCTAACCTAATCTAAATAACACATAGCATCAGTTACCAACAGCGAAAACTTCTCCACCAGCATCGCTTGCAAGCAGACTGGGTATAGCCTGGGGCAAACCGGCAGCGCCATCAATCACACCCTCACGTAAGAGCCGGTCTGCGCTCACAGGGTGTCATAGGGACCCTTTCAAACCAAGACAGCAAATCTAACCACAAAATACTCCGGATGCTGACCAATTTTCTTTTACTCATTATTCACTTTTATTTTACCTGCTAGAAGTCTGGAGTTAGAGTCTGAAGACAGAAACCTTCCTCTAACTCAAATCAGGGGGGCTGGAGTAATTCCAGACGTATCGGCAAATGACGAAGGCACGGGCAGCCCCATGGCCTTCAGACAGTGCGAGCCCCCGCCTGCGGCCGGGCTGCTGAGTGCCCGGCTCTCCGCACCCAGGCGGAACACGGACACGGTCTGACCCAAACTGGCGAGCCCTGGTTTTACAACGTCTACGCAAACCTTTTAGGGAGGACAACAGCACATAGAGCTAGAACCAGTCACGGGTTGATGAGAGGGAAGATGTGGTACAGGAGATGCCCAGAGAACTCCGGGTGGCAGGAGACGTGCTCAGGGAGCTGTTGTTTGGAGAGGCTGCGCTCCTGAGCTGCAGACAGGGGCCAAGAGGAAGGCAGGCGGTGACCCTGGAAAACCCTGCGGAATGGCTTTGACTCGGTTTGCCCTTCCCCAGCTTTGCTATTCAAATGCTGTGACTCGCTGGAGCTGGGCACACCTCACCAACAAGAGCTGCCCCTATCTCATACCACCTTCATCACCTTCGGCATCTGATTTCTGGGTGTGAGTTGTCGTTTAACAAACCTGGTTTTGCTCAGAAGCATACAAACAAATCTGCGAGTAAAAAAGAATGAATGAAAGGATAAAAGCGAGTGCCAAGCGAGCCCCCATGTAAGGACCTGACACACCCTGTAGGAACTACCAGCTCCTGGAGTCCGTGTTTTGGTGAGATGACATCTTCTCACGTAATACATTATCCAACCATTACCCCAAGGCGAAAGCGCTCGGGTTCCTCAGCTAATACTTCTCTGCTGCTTTCCCTGCTGTCCTGGGAAGATCACAAATGAATGAGGTGGCACCAAAGTACTCTGGGGTGATAGCCAGGATGTCCTTCTGGTAAAGAAAGCAAGTCAGGGGTGACCAGATAACCACAGAACCTACCAGTACCGGCGGGGGGATTCATCTCCCTCAGTCGGTGTGATTCTGCTGAGCCTATACCAAATACTCAGAAGAATGACCTCCTTGCTCCTTAAAATTTTACTGCTGACTCACTGATCCTGAAATTTGTCCCTTCAACTGGACCCTTGTTTGGTCTAGAGATTAAAAAAAATAAAAATCCACCTTAGGACAGGGTATTTTTTTAGCATCAGATCTCATTCAGCCCTGTAACAGGAAAAAACGACTGTGCTGGTGGGTACGGCATCAGCAGTTAAACTACAACACACACTGATTTTAATGAAGGCATCAGCATGCAAGAGTTCGGCCAAAGACTTTGAGTATCTGCTTCCAGAAGTCCAATACGTTTAGACAAGGCACAAGCAAGACGGGAAGGAATTGACTGCGCACCTGGTCGGATTATTTTAAGGACAGGAAGTGCAGGACTCGGCTCATGCAGGCAGCTCGAAGCTCCCCCCGGGGGAACTGCCTGAGCTTTGCCCACAGACCTCTATGGCACAGCCTGCCCTCGGCCGACAGAACCAGGGGAATCGGCCCGGGCTGAGGGTGCTGGACCTCGGGGCTTTGACAGCATCTTTGCTCAGACCGTGTTGCACTTTCCCCAGCACACACCCAGACCGTGGCCTCCTCGGAGAGCAGCTTCTCGGGGGGCTCTTTCCTTTTCCAAGATTAAGCATCCATCCTTTTTGTTACCAGATCTAAATGCAAAAAACCATCCTTTCCCGTAAAGCGGAGTGAGCCGTACTGCAGTGGGGATTTTGCCACTCAGCTATGCAGGTAAGAGCCGAATTAGCAACCAGAGAACAAGGGTTCTTAGCATCTGTCCACTTTAAACCCCGCCAGCGAGAGCTCTCCAGCCAGCACAGCTTACTTCATGTTGCAGAGCAAACCCCAGGCTGCAACTGAGCAGGGTCCAAAGGGGCTGTACCTGCACAGTACCGGGAGGTGACGGGGTGAACAGCAAGGCCCATAACTGTGCAACACATCATCTGCGAAGAAAAATAATGCACTTTTTGCCCACTACACCATCCTGAAAGAGCCTTCCCACGAGGAGGCTGACCTGCTGGGCACAGGCTTGCAGCAGGGCTGCGCTATTGTACGCAACAGCAGGGTAACGAGACAACCCGTGAATTCTGCAGCATCACCTCGTCAGCACCCTGGATTTCGAATACGGGAGATAGGAAATGAGTGCAAGCAAGAGGAAGGGCTCTTTTGTCTCCACACCTCAAACAATAGCACCGCGATACCTCGGATATTACCTGCCCACTCAAGAGCCCAGGCCCCGAGCTCTCTATCACAGGGTCTCTGTTCTGGTTTGAACAAAGCCAAGTCTTCCAGCTCCTCTTCAGTGACTCCACTAGTGCTCACTAAAAGGACAGTAAAAGGGACAGCAAATGGTTTGCTAATAAAGCCTGATTCTGAGGGGCACTACAAAGAGAGGAGAAGTAGTGCAATTACATCAGTAAAGGTAACTGGGGGCACTGCCACATTGTTGTCTGCTCTTTAATTTAAGCAAAAATAGTGTAAGGCAGCCATAATTGGGGGGGTGTGAGGGGTGTGTGTGAGGGGGATGGATAGAGAAAAAGTGGGAAAAAAAGGGGCAGGAGAAACTGTTCTGCTTTGGCATAAGTCTGACTGCATGATTATAGGATGGTGGAGATGCCTAAGAGGGAGCTGCTGAATATTTAACCTTGGAAATGGAAGCCTGGTTGTCTCTTGTCCCATTACCATCCCCACGTCTCTTCCATCAACTGTAACCAGGGCTAACAGGGCGCTCATGTCAGTCCCTCCCTAATTAAGGGTAGCAGTGGTCACGGGCAAACGCTGATGCCAGACCCCTCCGCAGGGTTACACAGCCTGTCCGGCTGCCGGTTCATCGCCTCTCACATACCGCAGCCTGTCTGACGCACCGAGCCTTGCCGCCAGAGACACTCGCAGCCACAAGCAACAGCACGTGCTGTTAGCGACACAACATTAACACAGACATGCAATCCCGACCCATCTTCGAGCTGTTCCTTCCGTGTGCTGGCTGCGGCATGGCGAGCACAACCCGCCGGGAGCAGCGCAGACCCACCCGGCCCCCTGCCCTCCGAGGTGCCCAGGCTTCGCAGGGAACAACGCTGTTCCTGTCCTATAGCAAAAAAAGGTCATTTTCAATTACCAAACCAAAGGAGATTACAGCAACCACCTCAATTACCCTTATTAATGCCATTGTGCCACCCCTAGCTGACAGACTGTACTATATTCCCGAAGCAGGCATTATTAACAAACCATTACACTTGGAAATGAGAACGACAAAATTATCTGCCGTAATCACAGCCGTGGTGATAATGCACCTTCTATTGTGCTCCCGGCTTGCGCCTGAGCTCTGCAGCAGCAGCTCATTTCCAAGCATTCACAGACTGCTCCCAGCCCGGGGTCAGCCGCCAGCACCCAGGCCCGCTCTGCTCTCTGCTCCCCTCCAAAGCGGAGAATTTCTATCAGACTGGAGCCGAGCAGATTGATAAAGTGCCTTTAATGGGCAAGTATTTACATGGGCTCTGGGAACCAGGGGAGTACTCCGCTGTTTCCCTCATGGTATGATTCGTAGAAACTCTACAATGCCGAAACCTTCACCAGGGACTTCAGGAAGGCGCAAAAAGATGAGGAGTGATGGGGAGCCCGTGCGGGCAGCCAGGCAGCGAGGAAGGAGCAGGACACAGTTCTGCTGCCAGCAGCCGCTGGGGCCAGCTGAGGAGCTGCCCTGGTGGAAAACGCCACCCACACATTGAAACCCTGCCCATGCCTGGGTGCTGGCTGCCGCTGGTCCTCACATGCTTTGGGGCAGCTCCAGTCACAAAACACACGTGGGCAGGAGTCCCACAGAAATTACAGGGTGCTTTCTCTGAAAGCTGAGAAAAAAAATCAAATTCTGTATTTGTCAACTCACCTGTACTGGGCCCAAGTTACATTAAAGATGACACGTCTCCCTGGACGACTCTTAAAGCAGAACTGGATGTGTTTTGGCTTTGCTATGTGAAAACAAACTTTTTAGTTGCTTTGTTTTCTGCCTTGGGGAATTAGTAACTCAGGCAGGATGCTGCAGGCTCAGGGGGATTTATTTTTCATCATGTTGACGGTGGGGTTTTTTTCCAGGCATGCAGGCTTATTACTGCAGCTCCACTCAGGATAAGATTTTCAATAAACCATTTTGCCCCCACACTACCTGTCAGAGCCCTGGTCCCCTCTCCACCCTGCTCATACTCTAGGCATTTAAAAATGCACAGTGAAAACGAAAACACCGTCAGTAAAAGTAACACTTGTAAACCTACATTTTAAAATTAGTGTTGTGAAGCAGCAGCTACGAAGTGAAACACTAAGCAGCGAGTTGCCTAGATGGTTTTATAGGAATTGGAATGAACGTCCAGTGAGTGTCCGAGGAAAGGAAATCTGCGTTGATGGAAACTTTGGGCTCCTCTGCATTTTATCTGGACAGCTGGTGCTGCCGCAGTATCTTGCCAGCAGACTGACAGGATGTTAGAAGGGAGAGCAGGGCCAAGAGCAGCGAACAGACCATCTACAGGAGACTAGCTCATCTTTTCTTCATCATTAGTCACCTGGAGAGGGGGTCTCTGGTCACACTGGATTCACCCCGGGCTGCATGAGACACAACCCTGTACTGGTAATGCAGGTGCTGTAAAGAGATGGATCTTCCCTGAAGGAACTGGCCTTCACTGGCTTATCTCCTTTCTCCTTAGCACAAACAGAAGTGATGGAAGAAGGTTTGAAGTGCACAGTTTTGTAAGACGGCTTGGGCAGAAGCTGAAAACATGAGCTCCAAGAAGAATTTTGTCATGTCTTTTAGTATTCTGCTGCCCAACTCACCCATGCACCTTCACTCTTCCATTTAGTGAAGCACAAACTGGGTGTGAGTGGGATTTTGCACAGTGAAATCATAACCCTTCTCCAGGGCTGTTGATATGTGAACTACTGATACACGAACAGCTGCTTCGTGGCCGATACACCCAGGACAGAACCCTACCCTTCCCCAAATGCAACTACCTGCACAGCGTCTCTAGAGGTGTGGGGTTTGGGGGCAACTTCTCACCCAGCTCCTACCGCAGGATGGAACATCGCCGGCTTCCCAAGGGCTTGTGCATCTTCCAGATGAACCCTGAATTTGCCAGCTAGGAATTTCATTCAGTTTGGGGGGAGAGAGAATTGTTGCTTCATTAAGACTCAAAGACAGGCATTTTTGTGGTATTTCTGTGAATCCAGGATGGAACTTTTGCTCAAAACAAGGGAGAAGTGGTCGATGGGGCAAGGACCTGGGACACAAGAAGGTTTACGTGGATATTTCTGGTCTTCCCATTTTCACCAGGGAACACAAGCAACCTGACTGTGCAGCTATCAACATAAAAATGTCACCAGCCACACTGAGGTGGTTCTTGGAGAAGGCATCGTGTACTGATACAGATCTATGCGGTTTTGTTTGTTTCTTAAAACTAGAGCAGGGTTTGTAGTTTTGAACCACCACAGAGGAGAACAGGCCCCCTCTAAAATTTCCAAACCTGCCACCTGTGCCATGAGGTAGGTGACACAGAACACACCTTTCCTGCTCGTCCCCAACTGAAGATGAGGTGGTGATTACACAGGTTCAGGCTCCCAGTCTGTCGAGCCTGGGAAGCAATGTGAAGGGCATCAAGGTTTCACTTATGTCCCTATGCAAAAAAAAACCCAACCTCTTGCAGTTCCACTGTGTACAGTTAGGAAGCAGTTTGGGAACTTAGGATGAAAATAGTGGGGTGAATAGTGTATAGAATAACTCACTAGCTAGATCTGAGCACCTCCCTCTAACTAGATCTGAGCACCTTCCACAGAGCACTCCAGAGAGGAATAAACCCTTCACAAGACGGAACCCCTGTTCCAGCCGTTTTATGTCTAACTTCACCTTCCGTAGCAGAGGGAAGGGCTTGTCCTCTCTCTTCCAGCAGGGATGAAGCTGCTGCGCATGGTGTTCTCTCTCTGCTGACAGTCAGAGGCGTTGCGTGCAGGTTTTCATACATATACATGTGTATTTATACACACACAGAGCCAAGGCAAAGCAGACTCTAACCTTCAGCCCAGCCTCTCATTCGCCTCACAAGGAGCCGCATCTTTCATCCGCCGTCGTTCTTCATACATGTGCAAATAGAAATACGAAGCGTGAGCTGCAACCTCAGAACAATACGCTCATGTCACCGGTCGCTTTGCACTCATTTTGCAGAGATGCAAATACCTTCACAAATAACATTTTCTGAAGACCGAGGAAAAATTGCTCCAAATTGCCTGACCTCCTACTACCTGTCCTGAACCTCCCCAGGTTTTCAGTCTTCCAACAGTCTTGTTTCTAATACTAGCTCAAAGTTAGCTGCGATGAAGATGAGCCCATCTTCCCGCAGAGCAAACTGTCCTCTGCTGAGGTCCGACGATACTGTGTTTTTTGAAGCCCAGCACAAAACCTGTTTCAGACCAATCCCAGCACCATGGGCAGTAGAAAGGTCACTGATCTGGCCATGGCCTTGCTCAGGTCTTCACTTCCCCCTCGCTGCCTTACGCGCCTTTGTTTCCTCATCTTACATTAAACGGAAAGCACGTGTAGCTCAGAGGGGATCTCCACAGCGCAGGGTCACAGCCCATCCAATGGCTATTACCGCTACGTTACTGATGCCCACTGACACTGTTCCCAAGCGCTGCTTGAAACAGCACCGTGCTCTACCACCAGAGCCGGCAAACCCCACGGCATAGCAGCATCAACTCGCCCCAACTTGCAGTAACCGAGATTAATGACGATCTCCTGACCCCGGTTAGTGACGTTCACAGCCGTTCCACATGTGCTATACGTCTCCTGCTGACCATGAGCTTCCACGTGCTCAGCCAAGGGCAGAGGAGCAAGTCCTTGCCTCCCAGTGAGCCCAGTCCTGCCTGAGCACAGGAACGATGCACGTGAAGTGCAAAGATCATCTTCATGCT
>NW_010398911.1:13167-22473 GCF_000710305.1 Buceros rhinoceros silvestris | reverse complement strand
CTCTTCTTTAAATACCCCCCAGCCACTGTTGTCTTCAGACAGTTCCCCCAGGGTCCTGGCCAGAGGGACGGCGGCTCACCGGCTCTGATGCCGTGCAGCCGGGAAGGCTCCGTGCTGGCAGCTGGGGTGTGAGCAGCAGCAGGAGGCTCAGAACAAGCAGGGGAAATAAACTGCTTGTTGAAGAGACAGTACAATGACTGGTTTTCTAAGTGGCACGACGCGCCTCACCCTGCGGGAGCCCTCAGATCTCGGCGCTGAGCAGCTGGGCTGCGCTTCCCTCCTATCAATAATAATGATAAATAATCATAACGACAGCAAAGTAAAAGGAAACTCTGCGCTTACAAGCTGCATCAGATGGACTTAATGCTCCTGCCTCCAAGCGCCCAGGGCTTCGTTCCCCACCTCTTGCCCTGCAGTCCCCTGCTTCCACGGAGGTGGCCAGGGGTGAGATGCTGCTCTGTATCCAGGCAACGAGCATCGCTGAGCTGCTGCTAACGACCTGCCCCCCAGACTTCACTGAGCGCGGGAGAGAAGGAGCTTTTCCAATTTTAAAGATTAAAGGCAGAGAGTAAAGCAAGACCTCTATCCACCTTCTGACAAGAACACGTCCCCAGGTCTCGCTGGGACTGCCTGCTTTCCCAGCACTGCTCGTTGGGAAGGTGCCTGAAGAACAGGCTGCAAAGCTTATAGTGTTGGGGTTTTTTTGTTGTTGTTGTTATTTCTCAGTGCTGTGTGTGTTCTCATGTGGGTCCACCTCCTCCTTCTGCAGGAACTTTCCAAATTTACCAGCCAGCTATAAGTAGCAGTCTCAATTCCTGGAGCTGTGTTTTGGCCAGGCAACACCTACCAATGTCATGACGAGTGGCCATGCACACACATCAGCAGCTTCGGAGCTGGTCTGTGGGAGAAAAGGTCAGAATGAACCACCCACCAATCCTTACATTCACAAGGGGAAAAAGGTCTGTGTCGGTTGCTCCGCCCCTGTACAGCTGATGGAGATTGGGATGGTTGTACCTTGGTGGAGGTTCAGTATTTGAGGGAAGACCAAAGAACATCATTAACTAAGAAAGTTATGGACAGGAGCTAAAAACACACAAACCTGGTCCCTGGTGATCTACAGGCCACTGGCACTCAGAACACAAAGTGCCGAGGATGAAGTTATTTGACAGAGAACCGAAGGATACTCACAAGCTTCTGTAGCGTTCAGCCGCCTCCCAGACATCGCTGGCATGGCCATATGGACGTGATCTAACTGCAGCTACCCAGGGAAGCACGATCACGGAGAGAAGAAAGAAGTGGATGACGAATGGCTGCATTAAGATGCTCTGATTCAAACCAGATTAATCCAAATAAACCCTGTGTAGTATGAAGAAGAGGCCAGAACGGCTCCTTCCCACCTCACTTGTCAGCGTTTGAGGGTCTGAGCTGTAAACACCGTTCATGACACAACCCCGTACAGCAAACACAACAGACAGAGTCTAACCTTCCTCCTCCTCACGGTGCTGCTAACTAGCCAGTCAGGACTTCTGCTTTCATTCACCGTGACCAGAAGTGTTAAACAAACACTACTTAGGGGTGCAGGAAATGCTAAAAATCAGGAGCGCTCTTCGGAGCCTGGGACTTCTCCTGGCTCCTGCTGTAACCTCAGCTCTCTGGCTGTGCCTCCCCTTCTCTCTTAACAATTTACACAGCCTCGCTGCCTCGGCAAACAGCTTCTCTCCGTTCTAGCAGAGACAGCTGCTATCGCAGGAGGCAGCACGGATGAAGTTACCATCAAGAGAGGTAAGGGACCTCCTCCCTGGAGGACACCATCACCTCTAGCTGAACCTGGGGGAACAACGAGCTCCGTCCTCCCTTGCCCCTTTGTGAGCAATGACGTGGAGCAGCAGAAGGGACAGACCACAGTGGGTGTTACACAGGTGTCCTCGAGGTGGTTAACTCGTGACATGCCATTCCCATCTCTGGCAGCTCTGCCACCAGACCCTTTGCGATACAGGCTGTGTCCTGCCAGCCAGCTACACCAATTCTACGACAATTTGCTCAAGTCAGAAGTGTGAGCTGAGACCTGGGCACTGGGTGCTTCTGGATTTCAATCCCAGTTTACCCACTGATTCAGTCAGAGGGAAGGCGAAGTTCTCTTTATCTTTTACATGAAACCAGCTTCCCCTCCAAATTCTTACGCCTATAAAGGCTGTCTTGAGTCATGTAAATCTTCTTTACAGCCCGTTCCTCCACAGTGTGCCCTTTGCATCCTTGCCTCAGCAAAAGCAAGATGATAACAAGCAGTTGACTATGGCAGAGCTGAGTCGCATCAAACAATCTGGAGGCAGAGGGGAGAGAAAAGACAGAAAAAACATGGGGAAAGGGGCAGATCAGCAATACAGCCACCCTGAAAAGCTGAAGCACAGCTCCAGATCAGAGGTGACAGCAAAGATCCAAGGGGACAACTTAATCTTGATGTCAGAAACCACGAGCAAACCAGGACACACGACCAAACTCTTCTGCCTGGTGCTAGTCTGTCCAAATCAACCTCTCATTCAGAAATTAAAACCAAAATGAACAGCAGCAAAAGACACGACACAGCAGCTCCAATGGAGAAGAAACACAGAGCAATGCTGACTGATTGCTCCCAGAATGCCCTTCCCAGGACATTAATGAATTACGTGCCCAGGACGGCAGCCCTGAGCAGTGTGTGGAAACATGTGAGAAGAGCGCTGAGCCCTCCTCTGCAGCCACAGACCTCTCTGCCCGATGAGCATTTTTAAAACAGCTCTCCAAAGCACTGCAGCCTGGGTCCCTACTAAAACCAGTTCCTTCCCACATCTCCTCCCCTCCAGCCCAAGCTCAACCCCAGCTCTGGGGGCACCTCCACTATGTGTATAATGGTATCTGTCCAACATTCCTCAGTAATAACATCACTGGGGCTGGGGAGCAGAGAGCTGCTCGCTGGGGAAAGCATCCTCTGAGGGATACAGGCAAGGGAGGCAAAATATAAACCATGTCCTTTGGAGGTTCCAAACGGAACGTATTGCTGGTGCTGCAAGGCACTGGAACTCCCTCAAAGAGAATTAGCAAAGAAAACATTTAACGACAGCGTGAGTGCTCATGGTCATATTCCCCCACTTGCAGCTGAGAGTGTTCAGTCACCCAGAGGCGGACGGGAAAATAGGAACCAGAAAAGCCAGAGCAAACAGGCGACGTGTAACGAGGAGCAACAAAAGCAGCTCCCTGGCAGAAGCTAAAGCAACGTTGTCCTGGGCGTTCTCCTGGCAGACAGACCCCAACCCTTCCAGCCACGCAGCACAAAGAGACTTGACACTACAGAACCAGAGCATGCTGCGCCAGCATGGTCAGAAAGGTCAGAGCAGGGCGATCCACAGGTTTTGTTGTTTGGGCAACAAAGCAAAACAAAAACCCAGAGGGGAAGAATCACTTCAGGCTGGACGGGAATATTGTCCTTCTAAAACATAACACCACAAAGGGATTTCTTCACATCGGCTCCCCAAAGCTTTGTTCAGTCTAAGATGAAACTTTATTTTGTAACATTTCCTAACCTAAAAACCAAAATAAGGCACGTGCCCCTTCCCTAAGACACCACACCGAACCACCCCGAACCTCTTCTTAAAAAGAGTTTGGACCATGTTTTCATTGAAAAATGAACCCCACATTTTCCAATGTGAAAGGATCAGCCTTGGCATTTCTAAAACAAAAGATAAGTTGCATTAAAAAATCGGGAAGTGAATATTTTGATGTTTACAGATATGCAGGTAACCCTTTTGTTGACCGAAACCTCTTGCTTAATTTCACCTGGATTTGCGAAGAGTCTCTGTGAAGCCTTTGGAAGAAGGTTTGTGTAAGTTGGGCCTTTCATAAAAGCGATGCAGTACAGAGCTGCGACTCCCAGCCCAGTGGCTCTTCACTGGAGAAACATCAGATCGCTGCACCATCATCCTCCAGCATCAGAAAAAACTCCCAGCAAAAGACGAAGCAGCTGGGGCGGCACTTGAAGCTCTGTCCACCTCACCGTCAGGACTACCGAGAGCCCCGCGGGATCTACAGTGCTTGTCCTAAACATCTGGGCTCAGCTTTGCACTTACATCTCCCTGGCTTAAAGTGTTCCAGACGAGCCACTTCCAACTACGTCTTAAAAAGAACAAGCAAAACCCATTCCACTGCTGCCTTTTTAAAAACCACCGTCGCTTACCCCTTCTCCTGGGGTGAAGACCTGCTTTACCAGTGTCACGGTCACACGACATCTCGAGCAGAACCAGCACTTCGCTGCGCTGCTCTCAGCTAGGGAACAGGACCACCAGCCCTGCTCCCGTCAGCAGTCCGACCGCGCAGCCTTTGCCTTGGACACGGGCAGGAGGAGGTGGGACAGCAGAACACCAGCTGCTGCTCCCAATCACCCCAGGAAGAGTTTGGCTTCAGCGCTGCTACCAGATCACAGACAAAACCAGGAGATGGTAGGGGAAATGGAAAAGCCACGACAGCTCTGGCGAGCGCCTGGATGTCCCAGTGACGTGAGCCATACACTGAGCCAGGCCAGCAACTTGTGACCACTTAGAGCTCCATTCTGAGAGCAGAACACATAAGCATGGTAAAAAAAAGGACAAACGGGTTCCTCTCCCTCCCGGTGACTGAATACTTGTGGGAAAAATAAATTAAAATCAAGGATATTATTTTTAGCCTCCTTGAAATGTACTCTTGGATGTACTTGGCAGCCACAAAGGTTATAAACGGTCCAGGTCAGTTTGAGGGGCCAGTGACAAACTCTGCCTTGACATACATGTCACAGACATCGCACTGAGGGTCCGTCTGTCTCTCTTTGCATCAACGAGGGCTGACCCAACAGCGGGAGGAATGTCCACGCCTGGCAACCGCCCTCGGGACAGAACGAGGGGGCACCAGTGGGTCAGGTACCATAAACTCCAACGCTGTCCACAGCAGTTGCCAGGGAAAGGTGCCAGAAACAGGTCAAGATGGCAACTGCAGAACAGCATGTTCCAGGAAGAGCTACCCCAAACCCTCCGGGGCTCAGGGCTGGCTTGTGCCCTGCCGCAGCGAGGGACTGAGCCTGCTAAAGCTCCTACAGGCTTTAAAAGTTCAAGCCAGTGCTACAGCCCATCTGAAAAGTAGCACCTGCTGAGTGTGGGGGCACTTGAATATAAACCTTCCTCAAACGATTAAGGAAGGAAGTTTCTGTTGCTTAAACACACTTCTTTGGAATTTATTTATTTTTGCACATGCTGCTGGGGAGGTTGGTCCAGTCGTACACGTGCTCTGCTCCACTCTCTCAGGAAATGAGCAGCTGCAGACAGTCCCCTGAGCAGCTCAAGACCTCACTGCACTGGGCAAGGAAGCTAAAGTACAGGCAAATTAAAATTAAATGGGCAATGAGGATCAGCACCAGTTCAGGCAGTGGGGAGGACCGGAAGCCCCAGTTCAGCAGCACGGGTTTTGTCCCAGGTCTCGATCACAAATCATAAAGTTCTGGTGGAAAGAGATCATTCACTTCAGTGTCAACCCCTGAACTAGGGACACCCCGGCAGGGAGCACCCTGGGAGCAGGAGGCAGGATCCCTTAGAGGAGTCCGGGCGTGCTTTCATCAGGATTGGAAACACGGACCCAATAACTGGTAGATCGGGCATGAAGAGGGACCCAGAGGGGTGCTCCAAGCCTTGACTCACTGCCTGAGCACCCTGACAGCAAAAAAACCCAGGAGGATTACCACTGGGGTCAGGATGCAGGGAAAGGCACCGCCACATCTTCTGCTCCTGTCCCAGGCTGAACCTCACCTGCTGTCGCTGCTTTGCCTCGTCACCTGAACTGTGACAACAGAACCAAAACAAAACCACTTGTGCAGACCGAGGCTGTAGACAGCCGGACTGCAGCCTGCCGCTGTCCTGCAGCCCAGATCTTCTGCCAGAGCAGAACAACTTTCAGAAAGAAAAAAAGAAAGCAACTGTAAGAAATCAATTTTTAGACAGAATGTTGCATGATGCCATTTTCCTTATATGGAACTGGCATCCCATGCGGAGGCTCAAACAATAGCCAGCTGGCAGGGGGTGGAGTAAGACAATGATTTTGGGGAAAAAAAATTATACCTCTGTACTGGCTGCTGGCCCTGCCCTGCCTTTCCCCTGGGATTCCTTTGTGCCTGCGCTGGAAGGGGTCAATAGCTCCCAGCTTGAGAAACGCAGCGTCTGAAAGGGCTAGCGCCAGCAGCTGCACTTAAAGCTGCGTTTACCTCACAACCCCCGGCTAACACAGGGCTTTTAAAAAGGCGGCAGCATGGCAGACTTTCAGGGAAAGGCAACAGAGGAGAAACGGTGCCTGCCTGCCTCGGGTTCACCGGCACTGGAACACAGCCCGACTGGCGAGGCAGGGACAGGGGACACCCGCTGCAGGGGATCACCACACCTCGCTGCGGTCACATCCCCCGGCCCATGCTACAGAACCACGCAGAGCAGCCAGGCACCGAGCTGGGAGAGAGCCCCAGCGGACTACAAACAATGGGAAATGAGCGCTGGCCTCACTGAGCACACCAGAGCTTGGCAGCACGCTCGCTGCGGCTTAAGAAACCCTGATCTGACAAACACGGGCAATCTAGTCAAATCTTAATAGGCTTAATTAACTTCTCTTGATAAGGAAACACTGGGCCAGTGGCTAAGTTCACGTTTAGCTTTCTCTTTGAGGAGCAACTCCTGAAAAGCTATGGCACGCTAGCACCGGGGATGTATCGCCAGGGAGGAGGCACAGGATAGTGCCAGTGGAAGGCTGGCACGAGTCAGGAGCCCTGGCCCCACTCCACGGGGCCTCCCTCAAGTACCCAACACGATCATATCGTACGAGGATGCATGGCTGTGGAAGCAAATCCAGTGTGCGCACACAGAGGTTGTTCAGGTCAGCTGCTGCTGGGGTCTCCGGGTGAAAACGGGTCGAAACTCCATCCCTGTGCTTTAGAAACTGCCCAACAGTTCCCTCTACTAAAACTTGTCCAGATTTGCGGAGCAAAACAGTGTCATGGAAGGCAGTTCTGCCTGGCTTTAAGTGGAGACAGACTAAACAAGACCAGCTATGATTTTGCAGCTCCAATTCACCTGACTTTATTCATCCGGTTATCTGACCGGAGCCTGTCAGGGAGCATCAGCAGAAACCACAGCAGCCACCTGAGACAAGCCTGAAATTCACAGCTGGAAGGGGCACCCCCAGCAGCACCACCCCCAGCAAAAAGCTCTTTCATACAGCTCCTACCAAACCGTGTGAAAGAGGAGTCAAAACCAAGGCCAGGGACCGCTCCAGAAAGAGAGGAGGAGCAGTCCAAGCAGCAGATGACTTGGCATTTCCCTTTGGTTTCAGCCTTCCTCACAGACATTCAAATACATTGGTCTGCGCCTTATCAGATCCCGAAGCAGGACTGCAGCAAAGCTGCTGGAGCCCGAGGGCTCGCAGCTCGGAGACGGTTATAAGCATGGACAGATAAGCCACAGTCCTGCACAGGCACTCGTGACTGGTGTCTGGTTTAACACGGCACAGCCCTAAGCCCTGCAAACACAGTCCTGATCCTCCAAAAATGCATTTTTGCTGAAAAACATTCAGCAACGTAAATACAATCTAAGGTTTCACCCCCACAGATGTGGCAGGTGACAAAGCCCCTCTTGAGCCAAACGAGCAGAAAAAGTCCTCTGCTCAGCCCACCGCAGCACACCCAGAGCCCAGCAGCAGCCGAGCGCTGCCTTACCTGCCGGCTGCTCCGAGGGGACAGGCCTGCAGAGCAAGACTGTTCTCCTTCAGTAGTCAGGTCGTCCTAAAGACGCATCAGTCAGGATCTCGCCTCAGGTCCCTAGCGCCGGCATCCGGGCTGGTCCACCTGCCAGAAACAGCAATGAACAATACATAAGACACACACCTCCACGGAGGGCCTGAGGAGAAGACCACGACCTCGGAGTGTTCGAGACCAGGTTGGACAGGGCTTTGAGTGGCCTGGTCTAGTGGGAGATGTTCCTGCCATGGGCTGGGTTGAAACTAGATGATCTTTACGATCCCTTCCAACCCAACCCATTCTGTGATTCTGTGACCTTGCTTTACTCACTTCTTCCGCTTAGGTAAAGATCAGCTCTTTCTTGCACATCTGAAGGAGGCGAGGGAAGCATCTGGAAGTGATGCTGAAGACTCTGGCAAGGCCTGGACTGGCCAGAAAAGGGCTTTGACCAGAAGGCAGGAGGAGGACAGGACCGTTTCCAGCAGAACATGAAAGGAGCAGTAGAGTCGCTCAGTGGCTTTCCCTCCTGCTCCCTTGTGCAGCAGGAGACAGTCACCAGGGAACCAGGAGAGGACAGGAACACCCTGAAGAGATGCCGTGAGTCACCAAAGGCAAGTCCCAGAGCAGAGGATGGAGAAGCATGGGAAAGATCAAAGGCAGTTAAACGTTTAAGACATGAACACGCCCTCCTGTACTGCACACAGTAAACACGCACACGCATGTTCACTCACTGGGCAGGTGTCAGAATACAACGGGATGCTGCACTGAGGGAGCCAGAGAGGAACGAGGGTGAAAAAGAGGTGATGGAGCTGAGAGGCGGGTACAGGTGGGATGAAGATACCAGGAGAGCCAGGAGGAGGAGAGTTCAGTGGGAGATGCTTAGGTGGTGAAAGCAATAAGTGAGCAAAAGAAGGTAAACCAGAGCCTGGAGAAAGGCAGGAAAGGCCTGTGGCAAAGAAGGAGAGATGATTGTGTCAGATCTTGTTTGTTTTCTCCTTGCAGAAGTCAACCAGACCTGGGGCACAGTGGTGGAGCCAGCACTTAACAGAGCGATCGCTCCATAACGGCTCCTCTCTGGAGAACAGCACCGAGCCTGGATCTCGTTCTCCCTGACAGCTCCAATTCAGATAGGAAGCTGGCGCCACACAAACCCACTCCCAGCACCACTCCTCCCCTCCCCAGTCTACCTTGCTGCTTCGCTCTCTTTTGAAGCCGAACCTCTCCACCCTGCCCAGCCCCTCCGGCATCCCGAAGCCAAAGCCAGCTGTCCACTGCAGCATCGGGGAGCACCAGTGCCCCACGGCACCGCGGCACTCGGGAACTGCTCCAGCATCAGGCTGCTAAGCCAGGAGAGAAGGTCCAGTCACAGCACCTCCATCCAGCAGCCTGTAAAACGCTGAGATGGGGCTGCAGCCGGACATCTCGAGCTCCCCTTCTCTGTCACGCTCTCTGGAGGAGCCATACTGAGCTGCACAAGCATTTATTTGTTGATCCAGCAGATGACAAAGCCACTAACAAGCCAGCTGGGAAGTACTACCATC
>NW_010398911.1:693-13006 GCF_000710305.1 Buceros rhinoceros silvestris | reverse complement strand
ACAAGGGAGAGGCTCGTGGGACAGAGGAGCTGTGTCCAGCCCGAGACATCTGCTGCGGAGCGCTCTGGACCATTGTCACTCATCGCACCTGCACTAGAGGAGCAGCACAGTCTAGCGAGCAGAGCAGGGTCCACCACACAGGTTCTCCTGCCCATGTCTCCAGTGGGCTCACACAATTTCATCTGAGTTTCATCCCACTGTGGGTGTTTGTTTAGGAGCCTCTTGCCTGCTCTGCACAACCTGGCATCCCAAACACCCACATACCGGCCATGTTCTGGGTGCTTTGAAGGGGAAGGGCAAGTGCTGGCGTGTAGAAAACGCATAGGTCCGTATTCCTCTGCACAGGGTGAAGTGTCTGCTGCCTAAAAGAAACCTCCCCTATCAAACGCAGCCCTGGTCCTTTCAGACCTGCAGCATTGGACAGTAACTCCCAGCCTTTGGGGACAGTGAGGGGGGAAAAAAAGATTAATTCATTCAGGTTTGTGAAGCGCTCTGAAACCCCAAGATGGAAAGTGTCACAGGCAAATGCACCAAGAGTCACCACAACCTGCTTCAGTGGCATTTTTAGTGCTGACCTTCCCCTTCCTTTAGGGAAGAATGAACGGTGTGTGCCCGTGTAGACCAAACCCATTCGTTCCCCAGCCCTAGCCCAGCTGATGCACCACGGTGACCAGGAGCAGCGAGCTCTCGTATATTTAGGGTCACTAATACCGTATTTTGTCTTCCGTGTGCGCTTGCTCAGATGAGAGATTTCAGTCATCTCTATGCCAGGAACACTAAGGTCATCTCAACCCTGGTCTCCAGCGGAGACTTGTGCCTCTCCCCTCCTCCTGCCTTGTTTATATCGAACGCAACTGAGAGTGTCTCCAGGAGTGGAATATTCTCCTTTCTCTCCGCACACCTCGGGGAGGACCAACGGAGCTGCCTGCAACACCCACTGCCTGCATGAACAGCCGGAGTGGTTTCACCGCCTGGTTGCTTTGCAGCTGGCTAGAGCAAAAGCAGCGGGGAATAAGGGCAACAAGCCCCAGGCAGCTCCTGCGAGGCTGAGGCAGAGGCAGAGGGGCGGCTGCACCGTGGGGCTCCAACATGCTGCCTCCAGTGAACTTCCAGGAGAGGAGCACAGCCCGCAGACTGTGGGTCGTCAGGGCCCAAGGCATGGTTAATATGAAAACAAAAATAAACCAAAACCTCACATGGAATTTCTGCCGTTGGCTGCCCTGGTCCGATGTTCTCTCTGAGCACTGCTGGCTGCCATCAGAGACAAGACTCTGGACTAGACCTGGTGTGACCCAGCCGGGCAGCTCTGGGTGCCGCTTCCACTGCCCTGCACTGAGATACGCCCGTGGGGCTTGAGACTCTGCGGCTCCCGAGTTGGCTTTGATTTCAGGGGTACAGGAGGCTCTGCTGGAAGTAAGCTCTGTTGTTTTTTTTTTTTAATTTTAAATCCATCCCTCACCAGGGCTTCCTCCCCTCTCAATGTTTGTTGGCTTTGCGGTCCCGATGGTGGCATATTTCACAAACGACATCTGTTGTCCTCCTTGTGTACTCCTACAGCCATACCCGTGCTTGTAGAAAGGCGCTAAATCAAGCACGAGGAACAAGAGCTTGCACTACGTACTGACACTGAGATCAGGAGGAACGCAACGTGTTCCCATTTAACATTTCATACGTCTCAGGTAACACCCCAACAGATGGAAACCAAGCCAGTTCCTCACCGTATTTTACACTGACCACCACTCCTGTTAAACCCAGCAGAAAGGGAGCTGTGGAGCCGGCATTAGCCTGACAGATGCCGAGACGAGCTGCACCAGAAAGGAGCCTCTCAGCCTGGAACAGCGCACATTCAAGAGGCATCTGCTTATTGTTGGAGCTGCGTATCTATTTACGCAGACAGCCCGCGAAAGGCTGGCAGGGGCGCTGAGCCTGGCATGTTCAGCTCGCAGCAGGCACCCAGCACGCTCTGTCTCCCTCTGGCCATGTCACCAGGTTCCACTTCATTGCTGAGCAGTGGCAGAATAATGAGGCAGGGAAGGGCGGGGGGTGCCCTCCAAGGCAGCGCTCCCCAGGTCAGGCTCCACGGGCACCCGCAGTCCCTGGGGAGCACCCTCCGGCTCCTTTGATACAGACGCGAGAAGAGGCTCTCATGAGTGAGTCAAGCACAGCTTCTGGTGCATGAAAAGAGACCTCCTTTAACAAGAAAGAAAATTAATTAAGTGGGTAAAATCCCACAGGTTGCAACAGCAGCTGAGGAATTATCTTTCTATCAGGTTGGTAATGAGGACTGAAAACCCTCACACAGACTTTAACAGCTTTATATGGGCTCATTGGCATGCCGGGTCAGACGCCAGGCTCTGCATTCCCAGGAGCAGCAGAGCAGCTCCAGTTACAGACCAGACTGGGCAACCCCCTGCCGAAAACAGTATCGCCACGACACCCCAAAACGAAAGGCACATCCCTGTCCAGCAGGATAACTTCTTCCCACAGAAATCATGCCCAGGGAGATGGTGGGTCTCCACATGCAATGCCCTGGTTGACCTCGCACACCTCTGTTTAGATATCTGAGAGAGAGTCAGCTACTCCAACAAAATCACGTAGGTCACTCCCTGTTCCCTGCAATGGGAAAGCTGCCCGAACGGGGCTTGCTGACGAGCATGGCAACAAGCAGTGGTGCAAACACGGGAACTACCCCAACAGGGGATCGCCGCCACGCAGAAGCCACGGAATTGGCTGAGCACCCCCCTGAGCTGTGCCAGGCTGCATTCCAGAACTGCACTAACCTCCCTGGTTCCTAAGGCAAAGGAATTTGCCTCCCCCCACTCCTGAGAAAAAGAAAGAAAAAGCAAGTGAACTCCTGGCCACCCTTCCAAAAGCGCTGCTGTGGACATCTGCCGCCTCTCTTACTATTCCTCTCACAGGAGTCCCAGCAGGCCCCGCGGTTTCACTGTGCGCAGCATGAAAGGGCTCCCTGCCCTAAGATCTTGCTGCCTGCACAGACTAAAAGCAGTAAAAAAGGAAATACTAATATTTCCCTTGTTACAGCTGGGAAGCAGAAATCCAGAGAGACTCGGGTGGTAAAGATCTGACAGGAAGGCAGGGGCAGAACGGGGAAGGGAACATCTTCAGTCTCCAGCTTTTTACTCCAGCATGGAGGTCACCGTTTCTTCCTTTCTCCTTCTCCTGACTTTCCCTGAAAGCTGTTTCTCTAACAGCTCATACAGCTCATTCTCCAAAGTCCACTGCCTGCTGCTGCGCTTTGTTTCCAAGGGGAGGAGGCTTCCAAGGGCATTCTGATGTAAGTGAGCACAAGGAATTCTCATCTGGGACCCAGAATCTGCCCCAAAGATGCCAGTTTGCCCCTTTAAATGAAGGACAAATGCTGGTACATGCTGGTTTTTAACAGACCTGACCACGGGGCCTTCAGCTGGCCGACTCGGGTAGAACCACACTGGTGCTTGTACTTCTGAGCAGATATTTCGTGTATTACCTGGGTGTTATCAATCAGCACAGATGATATGCCCACCAGATGAGACCATTATTTTGCAATTACACTGAAATGAAAGATGCTTCTTGCCAAGGTTTCACTTATTACCCAGCCTTACCAAAGGCCAAAGATAACGGAGCGTTTTCCCACCATCTCTGTCTCTCATTAATCCAAATGCCCTCCGTGCCCTAAACCTATTGCAAAAAGAAACCAGTGGCACCTCCTGAGCAATAGGATTCAATTACCTACCCGAGGACGCAGGCTGCCCAACAGAAGCATTTGCATTATTAATAGCTACTTCAAACCATTTTAGACCATCTTTTAACACGCTCCACCGCATCCTCGGCTCCTCATGGGTTTGAAATAGCTGTGGTGCAACATTGAGTCCAGCTTCTTCCAGCCATTCTCTCTTGTTTGACTCTGAAATAATGCTTTCTGTCATCCTGATCTGAGAATTCAGGTTTGCTGTTGCAGCCAGGGTGTAGGTCTGCTACGAGCAGTTCAGACGTCCAGAGAGGCTCGTTCAGAAAGGCTTTGATCCCCGCTTAGGGAATTTAATGCAATTCCTTGCTCCATGGGAGTGCCATGGGCTTCCTCACGCAGTGTTAGATCCAAATACACTCGTACGCACTACCATTTCATGTATGATACATGTGTGTGTGGTTCCGGTCCTTCACAAGGGTTCTCAGTGAAAAGCTGATAGAGAAGGGAGCACTTCATGGAGGAGCCCAGCTCTTCAGTCCTCTTTCGGAATGCACCACGGGTTCTGCACAGCCCATATCTCTGCTTTATCTTCCTCGGATCCCCTTTCTTTAAACAAACTCCAGATTCCTCCCACCACCCAGCAAATGCCTCTTAAGACCTGATTGTTTTTCTTGAGACACACAATAATTTTAAAGGACTTAGCAGCAGTGTTTCGAGAGGGAAAAGCACACAAAACCAATAATCAAATGGGAAAGGCCACGGAGAAAGCCGCAGCCAGTTATGGAAAAGGACACACAATGCTGTTCCATTATCCTCCTGAAATGAGGACTAAAAGCTTGCAAAATTCCATTCCAGTGGCTGCAACTCCGCCTAAATCCTCCTGACCACAGGATCAAAGCTACCACATACCACAGGTCTTGGCATTTTCATCATGTTCCAAACAGCTAGCACATGGCTCAGAGGTTTCAGCCCTTCAGACTAACAAATCTGGTGATCAGCACATGCAATCAGACTGCTAAGAGCGAAGAGGAAGAGGAGTCTCCCAGACATGGCAAAACCACGCTCCCCCCTCATAGCCTTCACTGTTCTCCCCCCTGAGCAGGTCAGGAGTCCTTGCCCACACACTACCTCACCATAACCTCTGCCACTCGGTGTCTGTCCTCCTGCTGTCCTTCACTGTCTTCCTCACAGAACCCAAGGTGGCTCTGGCTGTGCAGAACTGCAAATAAACCACAGTAGGGGTTTGGGTTTTGCAAATCGCCTCTGAATAAAGGCTACACAGAAAGGTTCAGTGCAAATACAACTCCTGCCCGAGTCAGTCAAACCAGATCAGCTTTAAAGATTATCGGTGAGAAACCTTCACTGGAACATGCAAGACAGCAAAGACACTAGCCTTGGGAGGAAACTGTATTGTCACTGTGCGTAGGGCGTTCATGGGTGGAAGCACATTGCTGAAGCGTTCAGCCCACCCCACCTCCTGGCTCCAACGTAAACGGAGAAGGACAGCAAAGATTCAGGTGCCAGCTGCCACCCCAGATGAGAGTGCTCAGAGCAATGTGACAGCAGGGGTGTCTAGAACCAGAGGCCTCCTTCCCCCTTGGACCTGGACCTAGCCTCGGGAGTAGGGCAAGTGGAGGAAACATTTGACTCACCATCAGCTCTTCTTCCTCAGCACCTCAGCTGTCCTGCTCTTAGCCAGGGATCTCCTCCAACTGCCCTGTCCCTACAGCTCACAGCCAGACAGCAGACTCCTGTACCAGCAGTTAACTGGCAATGAAGAAGATCAAACAAAATCATCAGTGTTGTCTCCTCGCCAAGCTTTCGTCTGCCAAATGAGCTGCCAGCCAGTAAGACAAGAAACCCTCACTAACAACAGCCGCAAGATGCAGAAGCATCTCTCTGTGCCGAGATAACGCTCAGCAGGGCCCTTTTCTGGTTCCAGAGCACTGCAAGCAGAAAACCCAAGGCAGACAAGTAGCTCTTCAAGGCAGACATTAAACATTCACTTGTAATAAACACCCTCCTGAGCCCCAGGGACCAGCGGGAGGTGCAGGGAAAGGCTGCAGACAGAACCCAGAGAGGCCAGACTCGCATTGCCTCGCACCACAGTTATCTGAATGTGTGAAGGAAAAAAAAACAGAAGTGTTTTCAAAACGGTCCATGTGCTAAGAGACAGAAAGGAAATGTCGTACTTGGACACTTCAGTTCTTCAAGGGCGGTTTCCCTTATCTCTGAACAGCAAATACCAGCTTCTCACTGGTATTTGAGAAATGTCTAACAGAGTGGCAAACACGCTCTGCCTCGGCCTGAAATGTCTCCACACTTGGAAACTTCTTATCTTCTCTCTCCGGAGCAGGGGTGCAGTTGGGGAGGGCGAGGGAGAAAGGGATCTGGGAGACCACCAAAGAGAGACTGGAATTGGGAGAGCAGCCGCTGCTGCCCGTTTAATGGCTTTGCCTTGTCCAGCTAGAGCGGTGGGTTCTATTTATCCCTTGATCACACGGTCATGGTCCTGCCGTTCTAAACAGAACTGTAGGCTGTAGGATCATAGACCAAGAAAAATCCCTTAAAATCAGATGGAAGGACACGCATAGGGCAGGGGCAGCCAGCTCCGAGGATGGGGGTGACTACACGCCGTGTCCACAGGAAACGCTGGTAACTTCCAACAATACGAATCAGACCTTTTCCATGTAACTGCTTAACTTCACGTAGGGGAAGAAAGAAGTATTATAAAGACTAATATTTCAATGGTATAGCAAGAAGATGGGCAAACCCAGTGAAAGCGGTAAGAATGCAGCTGAGAGCACAGCTGAAGCTTTGCAGCAAGTTTGTTCATTCATGGTAACGTCCTCCTGTATCAGCACTTCCAGGAACACTCCTGTAAACAAGAGTGCCAGCAGAAACCAGAACAGGCCTTTACAACCAACCGCTCAAGAACGGCTGCAGAATAAGAATCTGCTAATTCAGTGCAAATATTCATGCAGGGAGCAAGATCCTATGAATTACAAGCGTTTAGTCAAGGAGCAGAAATACTACTGCGTGACCTAGATGTCAAAACACCAGCGGAATAGCGCAGCTGGCAGCGGCACTCCTGAATACCAGCCACCGAATCCTGAAAAGAAATTGCTTGTAAACAACCAGCAGACCCAGAGACAATCCGTGAATAATTTCAAATAACTCTTGCAGCCGAGAAGTCAATAAGCTGTTTGTAGACCATTTGCCAAGAGCAGGACTCACACAGAAAGCTGTGTTTTAAAATTGCTACAGATGATCACGTCGCCGTCACGAGGACATCAGTGACTCACCACGAAGAGACACAAGTAATTGCACCAGGGGTCAAAAGGGCCTTTTCTCTCTTGTATTACATTCTGCAGGTGTATTAGGATAATTTCTTTAGGTATAATTCTGCTGATCCCCAAGGCACAAGCCGTTAGTGAGTGATGGAGACAAGCTGATGAGACTTGACGGCTAAGGAGGCTGATTCGCCCTCTCCACTCGTGAACAAAATCTGACGTCAATGAACCCGTACTCGAAGGTACTAACGTCATTGTTCAATCTCATTCTCGCAGGCAGCATACCAGATAATAATTTCATTCCCATGAGTTGCAGAAGAGCAGTGACACCTTCAATTCCAAGCAGCACACGCTCTTCAATCCTTTAAAAATTTACAGATTTGCTACTACTGTCCAATTGAAAAAAAAAATCCAAACCGAACCTTCCCAGAGCTGGATTCTCCAGGGATGCCCGAGAGCTGCAGGACAGGGATCCCAAGCTGGACATGACAGTTGGAAAAAGACGACTGCTGACCTCTCTACACCCGTACATCAATTATTTGCTGGCTTTACCACAGCACTGCATGGAGAGGTGAGAAGCAGTCGCCAAGGAGCCTCAGTCCCCCGGGTTCAGAGCAGCAGCTCCTCATGGGAACGTCACGAGCCTTCCAGTTCGTGAGGGGAACAGCAGGTTACGGGACACAAGGAAAGCTGGCCCTGTTCAGCTGTGGTGAGATCTGCTCCAGGAGCAACAGGAAACACACTGTTAGGAGGGTCTTATTCTGAAGGAGAGAATTCCCAGAGCCACTGATCTTGTAAAAGCATCAGGTTTCCCTGACCTCAGTAATAAAATGGCATCAGCCAAGATTTTGCAACATTTAAGAAAAATGTCATGGCTCTCCTTCTCTCATCAGTTCTGAGTTTTGTTTGCTTCATCAGTTCTATTGGCGTAACATCAGAGATCTCTAAGTGTCATCCTTTGTTCCTCACAGAAGCCTTTATCCCCTTCCTCTTGCCCTGAAGTTAGAGCGCTGCAGTAGATGGTCAGGAGGCACTAATCACATCGACAAGCAAGTTTGTGAAATCACAGAGCAGTAGAAGTGCCGGGGGGGACACAACCTTCCTCCCAAACAGTTTGAATTTTGTTATTCTTCACTGGGTCATGCATCTTCTTTCACTTGGGGTTCTACCACCTGCCCCTACTAAAAGCCTCACAGCTCCCTGCTCGCTGCACCTCAGCGGTGCAGCATCTCACCTCCACAGCCTTCCCCAAATGACACATCTGGGGAAATGTTAGCAACCACGAGACTTAACGCACCTCCTGTGTATTTTACAAGTGGTCTCAAACACTCGCATTGTTTCCTTCAAATCAGGTTCATGACCAGGTGAAGAACTTGCTCTCAGGTGTGACTCAGTGTGACCCAAAGAGCAGCGGGGCAACTGAAGTGGACAGTTGCTTTTTGCTAGACGCTGATTTTCTCTGTAATTGTAGCTCTCCTGGTCTGCACGGGGTTCACTGGCAGTAAATGCTGTAAGGAGGGCACATCAGTGCGGTATCACAAAGCATTCAAACAAACTAATGTCTTTGGAATTGAGCGCTGAGTGCGGAGTCCAACCATTTGGAGCTGGCTCTAGCACGGTCTAGTCAAGATTAATCACATTTCTACCACGCTTGAGTTAAATCCAGGGCCTTTCACTCAACCACGATGTCCCTTCCCTGGACACTCTTCTCCTGTTTGGGTCACCAGCAAAGGAAATCCTAGGACAACAAGCACCTCCCTTGGGGCTTTATTTAAACAAACAGACAGCTTCTCCTGCAGAAATGCCGGTGTCATAATGACATCCCAGCCACTTTTCAACATCTCGCCCTCTGTTCAAGGAGGAGAGATGCTGTCAGGTTGGAAAGCTCAGCCAGCTGGCCATGAGGAACAGCCACACTTCTTGGGGTGACTGTCTTTAACCCCTTTCTTTGCATTTCTTGCCCACCTTCCTCTTGGGATGGAGTTGCAGTGTAACTGTCTCACATCCCTCAGCCGTGGAGGCTGGGCAGGGTTTGCCCAGGATGCCTCGGAGCTCTCCTAGCTCAGGGGGGCAGGTGAGGAAGCTCCCAGCCTCATCCTCCTGATACACTGAGGAACTTCGCTGTCTGGAGGACGCTGAGCCAAGACGTCACAGTTTTTGATGTGTAATGTATCTTTAAAAAAAAGAAAATGTATCTTTAAAAAAAAAAAGAGTAAAAAGTCCTACTTACTTCTGAAAAGGAGCTGTAACATCACCAGGAAACACAAGCAAATAAACCCCAGTTCCCACAGTGTTTCACACTGGACACTTGACTCTGTCCTAAAGAGACAAACATCTTTATTACCTCGTCTCTGACTGCCATACCCCAAACCCACCCAGCTTCACGATGACATCTTCTCAAGCGATGGTCCAAGCGATTAACACAGTTTTGCTAAACTGTTCTCAACATGTACTTAATTAGTTTCGAAGGCTGAGGCTTCTATTTCAGCCACGAGAATTCACATTTGCCTGATTCACAGGTGACCTCCCCCAGTGCTCTCAACAGGCCTAATCAAAGGGAAGCCTCCTTCCCCGGCCAGTGCTGCCCCAGGGACCGCCACCACTAGATGTTCTTCACCCCTTCCCGCTGAACCTGCTTATGGCTCTTCGCTGGCCTGTGTCTGTGTTTCAGCTGGTAAAGGACGAAACACCAAAAGCAACAGCTTTCTCCTCGAACCATCTGCTTCCTGTAGCATTTGCATTTGCTGCCGGCACGGGCAGGATTGTGAGGTCCTTTCCCAGACCAGCTGCTGAGGGAGAGACCCCAGGAGCAGAGCTTGTGCTCACAAGCCGCAGGTCCCATGTACGGTATTTACCCAGTATGGATGGAAGCAGTGTGTGGCAGCTGGTTAACATCCTGGAACACCACGGCAGAACGATCCTGACCAGAAGTTAAAGAGAGCCTCGTAATTAATTGAGGCTGCAGGACGAATGCGGGCAGCCTGACGAATTACCTCAGCTACCCCGGCTAAGGCGCGTGCTGTTCGACACGTGTTGGGGGATGGCTAGTGCTCACTGGCAGCCAGCATCTCTGCTTCGTGTCTCTCTAGAGAGGCGTTTCCAAACACCTAACACAGCTCCCGCAGCCAGAGCCTCGCTCCGCTGGGCTGCAACAGCCACCGCTTCCCTTTCCCTGGCACACCCCTCACAAGAACACTGAGGTCCTTGCTCAGAGCTCCCATCAGCTCCCGACGACCTCAACGGCTCCCTGTTCTGTACAGAGCAGCGGGAGAAACAACACGTGAATGTTGAGGTCAGCACAAAATAGTATCGGAACTGCCACCCCCAGCTCCCGAGCTGGACATTTACTCGGAAACAACCAGAAGATCATTCCTGTACCAAGAACCTCGTGAGATTCAGCAAAGCAAGCACGAGGCAACTGGAGTGGGCATATAAAAAAAATAAATCACATCTCTCCAGAGGCTCAGTGGAAGGCGGAAAACATAACAACTTTAAAATAATTTTCACACAGCACTGGCCAAAATGCTTTGAAGGGTGCTTACCCAATAAACCAGCTTCAGGTTTCTGCTTAACCTTGTGACCTTTTAAACCCATAAGTGAAAGCTTTTTGGTTAGAAAAAAAGGAAAAGGAGGGATCAAGTTAAAGCATTCACCTGGCAAATATGCAAGAGGCTTAAAAACGACCAGCTTCATCTCCCCAGATTAATCTGCAGTGCAAACAAGACACTAACGATTTATTTCTCACCCCACTGCACCAACTCCCTCTTGGTCTCTTTAAGACAGAAAAATGAATAATAATAATAAATGTATGTGCTCCCTTCATTAACCGCTCTGAGCCCTCATTTCTGACTCGGTATTAAAACATCAAACCCAAGCTCCCCAAGCCCCATCACATTGGGTGATCGCTGCGTCTTTACCACTTAGAGAAGATCTGAAGAGGCACCTAATACATTTATTATGTTACAGGCACCAGCACACAGTCTTTTCCAAATGAATAATCCCCTCCACATGACACTTAACTCCCCAGCAGGTCCTTTGGCAGTCAGGTTAATAACCTTCATATTACGTGGGTAAAAGAAGATTAATAGTGAATACGTTGACTCCAAGTTTACAGCACAGCACCTCCTCCCTTTGTCTGGTCCCAGGCACCGTTAGTCTCTCTCTAGGGCGTGACAAACACATCCCGCCCGGCACTGCTGGCAAATGCTTCTTGACTGAGTATTTGGGATCAAAGAGCCTCTTCTCGTCTCACGCTGCAGCTCCAGTGGGATGGGCTCACTTTCATTTGTCTTCCTAGTCCAGCAGGAACAGTAGCAAGTGAGAGAGAATAATTAATTTATCTTAAGAAATAAAGCCCTCAAAAATTTATATCCAAGTACTGCATTTTATCCACGCTGCCTTTAGACCAAAATACCATATTTTCAGAACATATTTTTCAGACTTTAACAAGCACCCCAAGCCCTCTAAACTCCTAAAATCCTCAGCACGAGAAGGAAGAGCAACTCTAAATCTGACTATATTCTGAACAAAAGGGAGGTGTTTTCTCTCTCCAGCATTTCCTTCCTGACACGGCACTGACAGATCTGCAAGGCCAGCTTGTTCCACCCAAGCTGGGAAGCCCCGGAGCAGCAGCCTCCCCCGGGGACCAAAGCAGCCAAAATTTTCTTTAGGTGCCAGCAGGGCAGGGAGCAGAACCCACCACGCTGCTCCTCCAGGCAAGGCTCAGCCACCCAGCCAGGTTGCCCGGCACACCATCACCATCACCTCCTTGCTGCAGCTTGTTCCCTCAGGCTTTTGTGCCGGTTACTGTGCAAGAACCAGCCCAAGAGCAACCGGGCTCATCCACAGCCGCAGGACCAGACGGGCTGGGAAGAACCCAAGTGTTCTTAGGCAGCGAACAAGGCTTTGCAAAACCTCTTCGTTTTCTGCTTCTCAGGTGTTGAACAGAGTCAAGTCCTGTCACCCTTCACCCTCTCCAAAACAAAGCACAGTGCAAGGAGGAGGGGTTCTTCGCCTGTCGGAGTGACAATTTTTTTTCCCCAAATACAAGCCTAACTGGTATTTTCTAGCCAAAAGTTCTTCTCAGAGCAGACGAAATCTTACAGGTTTTAGATTTCAAAATAGCCACTTCACAGAAATTCCACAGACGAGAGTGTATCTTCCTGGGCCTCAAAATCATTGGGAAGAAAAGACTACAGCATTTAGGCAAAATCGCTGGCTCCAGCTGAGCTCCTCACCCCCCGCTGCCGGCGAGAGCTGCCTTCCCCCAGCTCAGCCACGCACTGTAGCCACTCGAGACAGTTAACCAGGGGCGCGGAACAACAACCGCCCC
>NW_010398911.1:0-612 GCF_000710305.1 Buceros rhinoceros silvestris | reverse complement strand
CTCGGCACAGACAACGCACCCGCTTGCGCTGTGAATCAGCAAAGGCAGACACTCTGCCTGCCTCAGCCGAGTGATACTCATCGGTCTCACCCCGACATCGGGGACGCGTGGCCATCAGCAGCCGGAGCACTGTCAAACCACTGCATCCCTTTTCCCTTTCTCTCACTGAGGAGAACACGGCTCTGTTTGGAGACTCTCTTCTGAAAACAAATCAGGTCAAAAATATTTTGAATTCAAACTTTCTCAGCCAAAACGAGAGAGATGAAAAAGAAAAACCATTCCACGGTAATCCCTCCTGGTTTCCAAATCACTCTACTTGAAAAGCAGCTTTGAAGAAGATAGTGTTTAAAGAGTATCTGGAGCTGACAGAGCGCAGCTTACGAGGAACCAGCAGAGCCTGCAGCTTTCTGATTCTCCCTTGGGAAGGAGGTGCTGCATTTAAAGCGATTGCCCCAAACTGGAGACAGGAGCCCCTCTGCAGGGCCACCACCAGCACTCCACACTTGGGAGATGGCACTGCGAACACATCTTGTTTTGCTAGGATAGGATCCAGCGATGGAAGGAAGCTGGCACTGACAGAGGTGTGATGTGCCCAAGCCTGTGTCACACCAT
>NW_010398910.1:0-275 GCF_000710305.1 Buceros rhinoceros silvestris | reverse complement strand
GCGGATGAACTGGAAGTCATCTTCTAGGAGCGTCAGCAGAGAGGGAGACAGGAAGAGGAATGACCACTGGAGTGTGTTTTTAAGAGCTTCTGAAACCACATCTTGAGAGGAGGGGGTGACCTGCAAACCATACTTGGAGCACCCAGTGAGCAACCACTTGCTACCAGGGATGCCCATCCTGTCAGCAGGCCAGAGATGCCACATGCACCGTGGTGAGGTGGGATGGACGGAGAGGTCCCTGCTGAGTGCTTGCTCTCCCCAGCAAAGAGGAAACA
>NW_010398909.1:18095-47550 GCF_000710305.1 Buceros rhinoceros silvestris | reverse complement strand
CCGGCTCAGCCGGCGGCTCCGGGGCGCGACCTTCAGGTTGCGGACAAGGGGCTTAGAGGGGAAGGGTAGAGGACCTGCCCTCCGGAGCATCTGCAAAAGACAGTAAGGAATGTACAGGTCTAAATTCAATCAAGAGTCTCAGCCCCACAAAAACGTTTAGGAGTTTACAAGCTGTAAAAAGTGAAAAGCATCAATTCCACAAAAACACAAATAACACGGAAACTAATTAACCTTGCATACTAGCCTAGCACCGAGATCTTCATGATCAACACTTGCTCCTGCCATCACGCTGCCCAGCATGAGTCACAAGTGCAGAGGAATTAAATTTTAATCACTGTTAGCAGTGCTCTGCTACAAACAGTTAAACTTCCACCCAAATTGTCAGCGTGGTGAGTCTCCCACCTGAGACATTTCTGTGCTTTGCTCCCAAGAACCTGAGACTCCCTCTGAGCTCCCAGCACTGTGTGTGACGGGGTACGAGCTGAACAAGGTACAAATGTGAAGCAGGATTTTCCTGTGACCTGTCCTTGGCTGAAATTGTGCTTTCACTCTTAACTGGGATGTTCATTTGCCACTCAGCTCTCGCTTCAGACACGAGTCATCATTGCCACCCAGAATTTCATGTTGCTTTGCATTCTTAATCCATCCTTAGCCCTTAGCAAAAAAAAAAGCGTGAGACTGGAGTAAGGCAAACCTGTTCTCCTCTGAGAACACATTCCCCAGCAGACCCAGGGCTTTGCAGGGGGTGCAAGAGCTGCAACCAGCCGGTGGGACACACCTTGTGCTGGTTCTTAGATAACATTGTTCATCTGCATCTCACACAATCTAAGGCTTCTGCATGTGGGATTTTTTTGTTTTTGTTTAGGGGTTTTTATTTTCCTTTTGTCTGCGGACATTTCTACACACTTGTTCTATCACACATAGCACTACACATGACAGTAACTCTTCAGGGGAGAGTTACCGCATCTTCCGGTGTGTTTGGCTGCTTCATTTGGTTTAGTCTACTCGATGGCAGCCGGTCTAAAAATATTTCCCGCTGTCCCATCCAGGAGAGCTCGCTCCTTCCAGGAATGCACAAGATGTCATCTTCATTTCGCTTCCCCTTGGCCTGTTTCTGTCCATCTCCTACAACTACTTACAAGGCAGCCAACACACAAGCAGTTTAGCTTGGGAAAAACACATTGTAAATAGCAGTAAAACAGCTTTCCACAGAATTGCCATCTACCATGTGTATGCCATTTAGATTTAATCAGAATGTTAATACGCATTAAATGGTATTTGAGAATTTCAGATGTATTTAATACAAGGGGATTTGCATATCTACCACTAAGTTTTTAATCCTTGATAAATGTGTAGAATAATCAATTATTCAATGAACATAGAGTTCACTGATTAAATCTCAATTATAAAGGCAAGTCTTACCCACTCTATTTATTATGACTGTTCTTCCAGCATTGCCTAATTAAGCCATATTTGATTATGGGGTGAGAAACATTTATTGCAGATATTGTGGCTCTGTAATTGATGCATATCTGTGGCCTGACTGTTAAGCCCTAATAAATACATTTTAAACAGCTAATTATTTAATTAACAGTCTCTTCCACTCTCAGTGTAAAACATACTGAAGTCCTTTCATAAAGCCCTAATAAGATCAAAATAACTGGAAGCTGCTTCATTGTTCTCTCTCCTCTCCCCCATGTGCCAGCATTGCTGGGATGCTCCCAGCTCCACTGCCAATGCTCTGAGGAGAGACTCTGCTGCCTGGGCTGGCATCCACCAGTCCAAATTGTCACCTGCAGTGGGGACACCTACATCTGAACTGATGATCTGCCTGTTACAGTCCACGGAGCGAGCCCCATGGAGGGGCTGCTGTCTTTTCTCCTGTAGGAGACACCCAGCTCCTCGGGATCTTTTGCTGCTTCTGCAGCCGTTAAAAGCACCCTCCATTGAGGGCAACTGAGGGTCAGCAAAATGGCACCTGCTGAATATATTCACATCACTTGTTTAAGTGTGCCTTTTGAACCCTATTGTTTCTCAGCCATTTCTTGAAAGGTTGGCAAAATATTGTAGGTCAAGGTATTTCTAGCCACTAACCGGCCAGAGGCAGCTGTGTGCTGCTCCCCACACCTCCAGCTAGCAGAGATCCAGGGACAGAAGCAAGGAGCTTTTGTAACTCTTCCATGGCAGGAGCTCTCCTGCATGCAGAAGATTTGGCAGCTTTTGGACATCGCCACATATCACCACATCAGGCGTCTTAAGATTAGTTTCAGCCCTTAGCACAGCAACTCGAAATGTCACTCAAAAACGAAGATCTTCAGTTTCCTCCAGCTATGAGCTTTTAACTCTCTTCTTCCTGAGATCCTCATACCAGAAAAACTATCACATAAGCATTTACAGAAAACAAAGGAAAGAATCTGGATGAACTCTTCACACGCGTCCACACCACCAGCTCCCAAACACCACGTAGGGTAGACACATGGTAAGGAGAGATTTAACAACAGCTGCTGAAGCTCAGCAGCTCTGGGAGTGACTCCAGTGCTTGTCTGCAAAATTCGAGGATCTGTAGTTCAGTCAAAGCTGTTGTCTTTTGCTTGTGGTTTAAAATAAGCATTGCTCTAAGTTTTCGTATTTTTCATATCAAACTTGTACCCTGCTCTAACTACCCAATGTTACAAGCACCTGACTAGCTCATATCCTTCTAATCCAGGGACTAAGCTGAAGTAAGGGTTGATAATGCAAAAGCAGCTGGATACAATGGCAGACCCCAACAGAAGCACATCAAGTTGGACTTCTTTTTGCTAAAAGCTAAGGTGACAACCCCAGCACTCCTCAAGGCAGTGCGCGAAGCAAGTCTGCGCCTTTCCCAGCTGGGATTCCTCATAGCAAGCGATCTTTGAGATTAATGTAATTAACTACCCGTCTGTTTCCTATCAGAGAATGAAGTGCTTCAGGGGGGTTGGGTTTTTTTCTTTTCCCTTAGAAACCAGAAATTGTGGATGTTTGGGAAAAAAACATCTGACAAGAAGAATGTCAAGCACCACCCCTGGTCCCAGCCAAAGCCCATGTTCTCCGGAACCAGCCTACCTTCAGAAAAAAGGCTGTTCCTCTCGTCTGGTACTTTGGGAAATAAGCACTGGCAACTCTGATAGAACATGGTCTCACTCCACCAAACACAGCGCAGAGGAAGCTGTGCACAAGCCTGTACATCACCCAGAGATTCTGTTTTGACCACATCGATGCCTCTTCTTCTGCTTTATGCCACAAAGGAGAGCACAAGAGAGGTAACAAAATCCGAGCTGCTGGTACGAACACTCTAACTGCTTCTCTTGGTGTCAGACATCCTGGTTTGTTTGCTAACAAACAATCAAGCATGACAGGCAAGTTACCCTCTTCAGGAACTCTGTCTGCCCCTTTCTAACATATCAAAAATAATACTATCATCACATTCTCAATACATTTGTGGCAGCCTTGTTGTCTGCCCCTAAATCCAAGTTTTATGGCAGCAAAGGGCACACCTGCCTCTCAGAGGATGGCAAGCATCAGAAATGTCTCTAAGCAGCAAATCAGGTCCTTCACAATCTCTGAAAAAATCAGAGACTAACACATCAAACTGAAATTTTGTGTGTAAAAGCAAGTGCTGAATACTAATAGTGTAAAACTCAGCTGGAAACAGGTCATTATTTTCTCTTTTGTCACAGTGTCTCAGGAAGAAAAACTCAAAGGAGAATATTTTTATATTATCTTATCTCATTTTTTTTTTTATCCCGGGGGAGTACGTGGAAGCTGCAGACATCTATGACACACTGGAGTTAAATGTGGGCCCTTTGGGTAAGGGAAATGTTGGAAAGAAATACAGCTACCTGCCCTATCCATCACGGCTGATGGTCAAACCGCAGAGATGTCTCTAGAGTGGGTTCATCTGTTTTCAGTTGCAAACTAATATTTCCTGAGAGGAAGACTCCAAGTTAGAGATCTATCATTACTGCTAATCTTCAAAAGAATTTTAATGAAGCAGAACTCCTAGATGTAGAAAATTAAAGAGGCTTCTGGTTTATCTGTGGTATCTACATCCTGTAGGCTGCATGAAAGTCACTGAAATACTTCTAAGCCCGAATAATGTAAGAGGTACAGATGAAAATCTTCCTCTGACTAATATTTGATAGGAATAGGCCCAGGATGGAAGGTGGCGAGCACACCTTCACACCCACACACATCTGTATGCACGTGCAGAAAGTTCCGGAGAGTCAGACACTGCCAGTGACATGCCGGAGCACAACCATCAGCTTCTGCTTTCACTGCGCAGCCAGGGAGCACATCCTCCTCCCTCCTCCAAACCCTCACGCTGACACTACTCTGAGAACAGAGTCATTTGTCTGCCTTACACTAAATGCTGTGTTTTGAGCACAGCTCAGTATCAGTCCAGACAAGTTACAAGGAAATTAAACTCTAGCACAGACTTTACAAATTATGCCACCAGCAGGAGCCTTCACAAACAGGTTGGGCAAGCACTTAACTCTAGACCTAGGCACAGATAATTAACCTTCATAGTGGAAGCACGGGCCAGATGACCTCTGAGTCCTTTCTGGCCCTGCACTTCTACCAGCTCTGATCATCTTTGCTGCAAACCTCCCCCTGCCCCCCCACCAAGATGCCTCTTAATAACATCCTGTGTCTTTCTCTATTCTCTCAAAAGGACATATTTTTAACAAGCTAGAGAGTTTCCCCCCTTATTGATGGGGGTGCCCAGAGGGGTGGCAAGTGGCATCTCAAGCCAGGCACAGGAGCAGATATTAATAAAAACCTTTATACTATTACACGGTTAAACACTAATACATAATCAAGGGTTTTCCTGTAAAGTACTGATGCCAACTCCCACTATGACATACACCATTTAAAGGTTTTTAAACAAGCATTCATAGATAGGAAAAAAAGCAAGAAGTAAAAGCATTTGAGACCACAGAGTATTAAGTACAGATTTCCTTCTAATAGCCTCTGGTATTTCCTTTTCCTCCAGCTGTAAAGAATCTTGCAGTTACAACCCCTTTCCTCTCTCCTCAACTGGCCAGGATTTTCAGCATGTTAAAGGTAGATTTAACTGCAATTTGATGTAGCCAATTGAAGCACTCGGAGCTAATGCTTGCTGGGCTTGCTTGTAGACATGCCCTGTTTTGTTGTAAAGGGTCCTGGTTTGACTCAAACCAAGACATAAAGGAAAAAAGTAACACACTGAAGTGGGGAGGGGAAGACCAAAGCAGCTTCCAGCCCTTACAGGCTAATCTTGCTGGTGAGGAAATCTGTTGCCAAGACAAACATCATGGAAAAATTCAGTGCAGAGTCTAGTTGCCTTTTTGATCATCACGGGCTTGCAGCATAGTTGAGGAGGGTACAGTTATCTTAACGGCAAGTTTAGACATCTGTTAGACAAAGGACCATCCCACAGAAAGGGTTGTGTCAAGGAGGGGATGACAGCTGACACACAAGGTGCAGGTTACTGCATCTAAGACAGCAGAGCTGCAAAAGGTTGTGTCACCTCACTCGCTCGCTAGCTTGGTCGAGACCACTTCCAGAGCGAGCGCGATGCACGCTCAGAGCATTGCTGCCTGCTGGGTTTGCTGGAGACAAGGGGGAAGTACAGCACCTTCTTCCAACCACACGATGCCTTCCTCAGAGCAGAATTACACCTTCACTCCCAGCCTTTTCCAGGCATCCCAGTGACAGAGCTGTGAACTTCTCCTGCTCTTTCCAGGATGTCTTTGCACTGACAATTATCACAATTAATCCAGCTTCAACTATTCATTGTGCACCTGCCCACACAAGCTCATTTTTCACACATTTACCACAGCAGGTTAGCACACAGAGCTGGGTGGTTTTTCTGAGACCAAGCCTCTGCCAGCGTACAGCAGTATTCTTCCTGCACACCTCTAACCAGCTTCTTACCCATAACAACCAAAGCCTGCCCCAAGAAAACAAGAAGTCAGCCATTACCTACCAGCATTTCTAACCTAGGGCTGTGGGACACACAAAACCAAAGAATGAAATGTAGGCCAGAACCAGAGGACACTCCTCAGTATTTTTTTTTTTTTATAATGGCCTTAGAATCAGCAAGAATAATGCAACACTTACCTGAAAATGCTGCCTGAGAGCTCAAACAAACCAGCCTTCCCTGCTGCTACTCCTCTGTTTTGTACCGTGACTCCCCGTGCACCTAAAGAAGCCTCAGCCACACCTCATTACCTCTCCCTTGCAACTGCAGGGAACCTTAAATGGGGAATTAGTTTCCCACCTCCTGCTGCTCTGAATGGCCTGTATACCCAGCTGGGTAATGCAAGGAAATTAGAGCCACTTAAAGAGGAATATATGTGAAGCTGAGGGCACTTAGAAGTTACTAGGAAAAAGTTGCTTCGAACAGCAAAGAATCTTTTAACTAGCAAAGAACCTTTTAGGGCTGATAAAACCCAAGCAGATACAAATAACATGCACGTTGGTCCATAGATGCCTCAGGCTGAAGAACATTCCAAGACCATCTTTCATATGAGCATACTGGCGTGAACCTTGGAATGATTAACCAGCTGGGCCACCTAACAGCCGCTAGGATTCAACCGCGGATCGTGAGTGTCATGTCACAGCTCACAGGGACCGGTACAGCCTGGTGTCAAGAGAAGTGCGGGCTGGCAGGCAGAGAGCGCAGCAGGCCAGCGCACAGGTGTAGTGCAGACAAGCTGTACAGCTTTTAAATGACCTGAGCATTGGATAACATTTTCCATCTCAAATTATTGATCTGTTCGGACTTGGGCTCGTACCTGAAAGTGCCCAGTACTGCAGCGTGCTCCCCGCTTTCCCTGTAACCCCTCTAACATAATTGTTGAATATCTTTGAACCTAGATAGCTACATATGTAGAAGCATGATTTTTCCCATCCAGGAATCAGTTTTCAATCACAAAATCTGCTTAAATTAAAATAAAAAAATAAAAACCAACCCAAACGTTCTTGCTGAGTCTCTGTCTCTTCAGCAGCTTCTTTGTTAGTACTCCGGAACGTGGTGGTTCCCTCTCCATGCTTTGTCAGACATTCTGCATCGAGCAGGCTGCCTCTACGCAGCAGCTGAGACACACGGCTTTCATGTAGCAAGCTCAGCACTGATAACAACCTCGCTGGGGCGTGCTGGAGCTCAGCGCATCCCACGTGCCAGTGGATTTATTCAGGATCTATACAAATGCCAGGCCTTGTGAAAGGCAGCGCTGCTGCAGCAGTAGTTGAGCGTTGTTAACCAGTATTTCTACCCGACCCCCACACCTCAAGACTGAGGTACCCCGCATGACCCAGACAGCACCATGGGATATTGGAAGTGCTCTGATGGTGGGCAGAGTATCTGAGCCCAGGAGGAAGAAGGGCTGCGAGAGCCAGACTGCTGCGGGTACCTCAACGCGCAGAGGCGAGCTGTACGAGCCTAAAGCAGACGTGTCCGAATAGAGCGGTGCAGCACGTCAGCTGAAAGGCTCTCTGTCTCGGCAGGATATGTAAGTGGTCATACACCGTATTTCCACTCTAACACCAGAGGCACTGTTTGAGATAGATAAACCACACCGAAAGAGAAAAATCTCAGATCATATAATTTGTGACTTTCACTGCCTGATAATATGTTTTGGTGACAGAGATGTTACAGTCACCAGCCACAGAGACCGGCCACTTAGAACGTGGCACTGACATGTGCCACAAGTTCTGCCGAACAAAAAGCAGGCACGGTGTAAAATCAGGAGGTGCCTTCTCTTAGAACTTTGTGCTGGGAAGTAGATGAGATCAAAGATTAAAAATCTAACCCTTTAAATGTGAAGCAATGAAAGTGATGCCAGCTCACAGCTGAGCAGGTTTGATTGTCACACCACCCTCCTCTAAGTCATTCCGTGCAATAGCAGAACAGAAATAACGAGGACGTGTTAGTGTTGGTGGACTTGCATGACATGAAGGAATGAAAACTGCTTTAATACCTGACTCAGCATCTGGCTTGCTTCATGGCCTTGGTCCAGTGGCACCGCTATCTAGTGCCTCAGTTTCTCTTTAAAGTGGAAAAATCAGAAGATTGAGTTAATTAGTGAACACATAACGATGCCAGCAGATCAAGACCTATTCAAATACTGGTCTTTGCTGGTAGGACTGTGGCTCTGCCCAGACTGCAGGAGCTATCAGAGCTGAACGTGGCCACGCTGAGCCTGCGAAGCACGTTCATCTGGTCACGCAGTTCTTTGTCATGCTCTGAACCCTGTGCTCACATACGCTTGTTGGTAAACCACAAGAACAGTGTCAGTGCAGGCTGGTCTTGGGCCAGCAAGGAACTCTTTCACTGACTAACCTAACGGCCACAGCCAGCTGTAACACAGAGCAGAACGTGGCAGAAGGACAGCGAGGGGCCGCAGGCCAGGTCGCTTGCTGATGGAGATGGCAGCGAGGGGCTAGCAAAGCTGTGGACCACGAGCTTACGCACCTGAGTTTTTCTGCTCTGCAGAAGCGGTGTGACGGACCTTTCTAGCAGACAGGAACTTCTGCCAGGACGTTATCACGAGTTGATCTCTCAGGAGAGTGACAAGCCAGACCGCTGAGCAGCCCACTGTGTAGCAGTGCTGGCTGGCAGAGAGAAACATAAACACCTCAAGCACCCCTGCAGCAGCCAGACTTCTGTACCTGTGCCACAAAGGCCACAATTTTTTTTCTTGAGGTATGAGAGCAGCCTAAGAGAAGCTAGCTGAAGAAAGCGTATTATTAATGAATGTAGTTGTTTTTATTTCTCCTTCTCTTTTTGTTCCACCAAAGTGGTGCCCTCAGGTCCAAGTGTTAGAGCTCGCCATTGAAAAACTAGCACCAGAAGGACAACTCCTCTCTGCTCTCAGCCGAGTGCATTAAGACTATTTGTTAACATGCCATGACCATGACGTGAGATTTACCAACAAAAGAACCAGGAGGACAACAGACATCCTTTCGAGGAGGGATCCCTCCTGGGTCACCTACTTCTGGAAAGTCTAAAAGTTGCAAAGCCTCAGTTTGGGCTGTTCGTTTAAGCTTCTCTGTGCGCTGAAAACCTCCAAAAAATTCTCCTCTATTTCCTGTTTTGACTAAGACAAAAATGTATTTACCCATTTCTGCATGAAACAACTTTATTTCCAAAACAGCCTCTGCAGGAAAGGACACACAGCTCTCTGAGGAAGGCCTGGCTTTAATTTTAGCCTTGACAGTCCTTAGGAACTGTAGTTTCTTCACCTGCAGTGTGAGTCACCCCTGAAAACCAGATGAGAACACAGCTATATACCTTAAATGTCATTCACCCGCAAGCTCGCTGTCATTTAAGTCTCTGATGGAAGAGAATGTTATGCAGGTGCAAACCACGAACAGTAAACGCGCCTTTGTGGTTTCTCAGAAGGCTTGTAAGGCTCAGAAGAGTTGTGAGGCGATATGTGTAGAGAAAAAGCGCCCCAATATCTACTTGTACAGGCTAGATGATGATAATGCTGTAAAATCCTAATGTTAGGAAAAAGCATTTTATTCAGTCTGCTCAATCGTTATGCCACTTGCTTTATTTTACTTTTTTGAATTAAAAGATCTCTTACTATTAAGCCACTCCTCTACATGTGAGGATGTCGTAGACAAGGTGGGATGCTCTGCGTATATGAGAGAGTTAAGATCAGTAACGTACTATCAACGAATTACCAAAAAGTAAGTTAACACCCACTGAAATTTCGAGTGGCATCTGGAAGGTTTCTTGCATGCTGCACGTAGCCATTCTCCAGTCGTTACTGAGGGCTTTGAAAGAGGGTTAAAACCATGCAGCGACATAATACTCCTAATATTAGATGTTGAGCAGTAGAAGAATTCATTAACTAAAGCAGAATCATGTTAACCAAAGATGCCAGATTCAAAAAATGGCACCAAGGTGGCATTTTCCAGTGCTTTAGAGCTGTAAACGGTGTGAAACCAAATCTGTGAACTGCCAGGAAACACCGTGTGTTTTCAACCTGACTGTAAGCTGACTGCTAACACATGATTGCTAGTTGAGTGTTAGAAAACATTCAGAAAGAAACTAAACACCCTGAAAAACAAGTGCTTACAAGGTTGTATTCTGTGAATGGAAATATTTTTTCCCTAAATAATTTGAGAAATCACCAGTCAGTAGCTTGTCTTCACCCAAGCCAGCAGTGCTGGGCATGTTTTGGTCGCACACACCAAATGCTAACAATGTCTCCTACACGAGTTATTGGATGGAAGAATGATCACAAGCAGCAGCTGCGGACAACTGGGTGGGAGAAGCTAACTCCAGGCAGCTCTACCCACGCAGGCTTTAGAAATACATCGTGCAGCATTTCAAACTGCTAGAAGCATTAGTTTGCTAGAAGCACATAAACATTAGTTTGCAGGATAGTCACTGGAAATGATCCAGTGATATGATATATCACAAGGCAAAACAAGAAGAGAACTTATTTTTATACAATCTTCTTGGAAAACGTTTTCCAGCTCAGCTCAGCTCATCAACCTCCTCAGCATCTGAGTTCCAGCATGTACCTGTCCGACAGCCCTTAGCCAAGGGGTTGACACGCTCTCCTCGGTTGAACATTGCTGAGTCTATGGGCTGTGGTGCGCTACATGTGCTGGCTGGTCTCCCGTGCTTTGCAAACAATGTAAGATCTTTTCTGATGAGCCGTTCCCTTCCTGAGAGCTCAGCCCAGGGCACTCCAGACAGATGGAGTCCCCTGAGTCACTTCTGACGCAGCTGGGACCTTGCCTGCGGTGTTTTCCCTGCGCCTCCCTTGCTCAGCCGCCCTGGCTTTCTCCATCCTCTCCAGTAAACTCTGCATTTTGCTCCCTCTCCCGAGGCTGCTTTCCTCCCAGCTGCAGTTTCTGTCGTTGATCCTGTGAAATAGGGCTGGGGACCTTGCAAATACCCTGATACCATTCCCACCGCTGTGGGTCCCGGCCCAGTCTGAGCCTCATACTGCACTTCCAACCTTCCTTGAAAATAATTTCCCCCCCCCAGTGCAGGGTCAGGAGTCAGAAAGATGGCAGAGGCAACAGGATAAGTCCTGAGCAATTCTGTCTTCAACTCTGGAGGTGAAAAATTCTGTTTGCCTGCCTTCCAGGGAAGCTCCGAGACCACGCCACACCTTAGGACCTCCCTGACAACAGCCAAACACCCAGACCCTGACTCTGACTTACTCTGACTTCATCTCCCCAGCAGTTCTCTTCAGCAGTCAATTCACCACTTCTTGGGTTCATGGTGGGTTTGATTCTCCACCCCTCCACACAGGTACAACTCATGAAATGTCTCGCTATGTGTCATCTTCCTCAGCTAGCCTTCACTTTTTTTGTTATTCATTTATTTACACCAAGCCAAAGAAACCACCTCCACTACTGTTTTCTTTCACACCTTGTTTTTTTCACAGTTGTGGTCATGTTTGCACAGTCGTATCGCTACAGAAAGCTGATCTCAAATGCCAGCTTGCTCATCTTAGTCCTCCGTGCACTGTCCCTCTGGGAAGATCCCTTTTCTACTAAACCTGCATGTCTTTTCAGAAATGAAAATGTGTTGAAAGGTGACTGACCGTGGGTGCGTTAGTTCCTAGATCGGTATCGAGGTTATTGGAACAGATTCCCCGGCTCTGCATTCAACCCTGAGCTGAGCTTGTGCAGGGACAAAGACAGAAATGGCCTCAGCGCAGCAGGGGACACGCAGACTTGGTTGGCCTGGTCCTGCTGCTGTCCCTGTGCTCGGCAGGGCTGAGCACGGCTGTACACGCCGGGGTCTGCCCCAGCAGGAGGGCACATGGTGGTGACAACGCGGCCAGGTCCTCCTGCAGTGGGTCAGCACAGCCCCAGGACTTCAGGCACCACGCAGGCTCTGGTGGGTGGACCGCCCTGTCCCACCCAGTGAGGAAAGCTGTTCCTCCCCAGCAATGACCCTAGTTGGACCCTGACGGGCCCTTGGGAACAGCTTTGGGACGTGCAGCAGTGGGTGCTGAGGTGCAGCTCTTACCATGGGGCTGCAACACCTTCATCATCATCCCGCCAGGTCTGCTCTGGGCCAGTCCCCCCTGAGCCAGGGCCTTCCACCTGACCCCCCAGTGCAGATGGCATTGGCCCCCTGGCATCTCCCGGGGGGTAAGCCCTGCACAGGGAAGGGGGCAGAGGGGCTGGCAGTGCTCCCATGGCCGCCTGCCCAAGAAACGGGCACCACAGAGTCTCCTGTTACCACAGCAGTGGGGCTGGAGATGCAAGCCATGATCACCCAGAGCATGGAGAGGAGGGACGTGGGACCTCTGAGAGGACATGGGACCCCTCTGGAGCTGTGCTCACGTGGGCACTGAACAGGGTCAGCAGTGATTAGGCACCGTCTCCAGCTTCAGATTTAGCAAAGCCCGCGGCCCTTAGCTGTCGTGACCGGGTGCAAGGTGCCATTCAACAGATTGACCAAGACTCCCCAGCACCATCTGTTTCTCCCCTGACACCTTACGCTCTTCAGGAATTTTATCTTAGCTGCTATGAAAGGATTGCGTAATACACGTCTTCTGAAGATTTCTTTGCTATTTTCTTCAGCGATTAGTTTTAAAATGAAAAAACTCACATGTAGATTATGTAAAGAAAGTGGAAAATAATAATTATGTTGTCTATTGAGGCGTTGTTAGGAGTAAGTTATACTGCATTTTGCAAGAAGCCTTTGAATCACTCTATTTAAAAATAACCCACAACAAACAGAACACTAAAAGAAACAGTCCGTTCAATAACCAGCATTCATTTGCAAGGGGTATGAAATAGTCTTTAATATGTTTCTAAAAATATCAGGCAACTGTACAAAGCCCCAGTCACAAACAATTTTATTCTGGTACAGCCAGGTGAAGATTGCAGGGTCTGCAATCCACAGGCATCGCTTTGCCTACAAGGTAAACCCAGCCCTCCGCCAGCCACCGTGGGAGCAGATTTGTCCCTTGTGTCTGGGGACAGCATTTCACAAGCGACAGTTGGAGGGAAATGGGCTCTCCTGAGCGTCAGGCTTGGCTTGGCAAGCTGGGATCTTGGCAGAGCTCACCTCCAGAGAGAGGGAGGAACCTCTCTGCCTGGCTCTACTCCAGCTACACTCTCATCAAGGGCAAATTGGCCCCAATCCCTCAAAAAACTAAACAAATACATCAATAAAGAAAAAGTTTAGTCTCAGCCTGTCGCCAGAACCGCAAGCCAGCCTCGTCAGCCCTGCCTCGTAGAGGGCAATTTGACAGTTCTCTGGGCAAGGAAGGCTGTTGACTTTATGCAATGGACCTGGTTCTGCAGAACCAAAACACCCCCGGAGGAAGCTGTAGCCCTTCCTTAGCCAGAGGAGAGGTAAGGTCATCCTCACATCCTGTTCTAAGCCATTGCTAAACCAAATTTTGTTTCTACTTGGCTAACGTAAGGTTCAGATAAATTCCCCTGTTAAGAGTGATTTTGGATCGCTCACCCGTGCCCAGACTGGAATGTGGGCATTTGCTTCGCCCCAGGTAAGTTCACCTTGTCCTGTACAGTGTAGAGTCCCTGACGCGGAGGAATACATTCTCTTGTGTAGTTCTAAGGACATCTGGAGTTCGAGACAACACCACCATGTCACAAATATTTCTGCTGTCCCCAAAAGACATCATGCTCCAAGTCTAATCAGTTTGCATGTTGACCGTGTCAAGACCCACACCAGTTACACCAGTATCTCTGACAAAGGCAGTAATTTAAGATCTAGACTTGATTGCATCTTTGTGGGACCGTTATGATCTTTGACTAAGCCCACTCGTACCCAACACCCGCTTGTAATGCACTCTGCCACGATTCCAAACTCTCTTCGGAATAGATTCCTTTGCTGTAACTCTTGAGTCATTTTAACAATCTGAGCTCTTGGGCAGCCCCACGAGGGTTCGTAAGAGAACTGTCATCCATGCAGTATGTGGATCCACTGCATATTATTAAACAGGCCTGTTACGGTCTTCCTGAGCACTTACCCAAGCTCGGAACCAGACCTCGCCATCTATCCCACCTTCCCTGAAAGGGTAACTTCTTAATCAAAGAAATGAGCCCATCTAGCTAAATGCAGAGCCCAAAACCACTGCTTCCCACGCTAAACTGCAAACGCACGCGCAAACACACTTCTTTACATTTTTCATACATGAAAAAAAGACATTACAAGTGATGAAACAAGCAGAAAGCTTTGGAAATGTGGCAGGTTTTTCCCTCCACTGAAGAAGGGAAGGTGGTGACAGCATTTTCAGTTCGGCTACCCCGTCGGGTTGCTAAGGCAGCTGTCCGAGAGACCTGTAAAGGAGCGGTGGAGCCACACAGGGCCCAAGCTGGCAGAAGCTTAATCGCGACTGGTGTAAGTGTTGCATGTGACCAAGGTGTTGTGTCTAGAACGGTAAGACATATCTTCATACACTGTATTTTGTTCTCTTCTCTGGAAACATTTCTTCACCTGCAAAACAGAGCCAACAGCCATTCAGAACAGAGCTGGAACAGACCCTGACCAAGGGGTTGATTTCTGTCTTAGGAGTCCATCTGTCTGACGTGGAAGTGTACTTTTAAAGTTCCTCTCCTAGCCCAGTGAGGTCTTCGAGGATTAGGTGGAAACTGTCAACCTATTCATTTCATTTTCTATTGCCAGTCTGATGTAATTTCACTAAAGTTTCCTTTGGGAGTTGGATGTAACTGTGGCCCCAAGATAAACATGCTTTATCCTTAGTTTGCTACTGATAACACAAGCCACCAGTTCCCACAGGGCCGCTTGGCTTTGCCAGAGTGTTGTTTTACCGCCGTTTTTTAGCAGTACTAAAGCCATATGTGGAGGGATGAGACAGAAGCCTGGCCTAGGAATCACACTCTGTTAATTTTGAGTAATCTTTATGGGGCACGAGGATCTATCAGAGACAAATAATTTCTGGGCACTTTCAGCAGACTGTAAATAATAGCGGTAAAGGAAAACTTCTTAGTTGCTTTTTTCCTAGGACAGGGTAAAATTGTTCTCCTATAGCTACTTTCAGACATTAGGCTATTTTTATGACTATCATGTCCCCCTCCAAACATTCTCCTACATCTGTTACAAGATTGGCTTAAACAGCTCCATTCCCAACTGACCAAAAAAACCCACACACACCCCCCCATAAAACCCCAGCAGCAAACCAGAGCAGTGGGGTGCTCTGTTCAGGAGATGCACACAACACATGGCTGCGCTGTGGACTACGAGGCTTGCTGGAGGTTTGTTATCAGAGGCAAACAATATCTCATTTACCAAGTTACACAAGATGACACAGTCTTTGGTGTCAAGAGTTTACAGCTGGAGGCATTAAACAAAGGCAAAGAGGAGACAATAGAAAGCCACAGTTCCTCAGGTTTAAATGAGTGCTTGATTCAGTCACTATTTACAAATAATAGCAAAAGCACCTGTTCACTCAGATTCGGTTTTGCCTCGGCATGGTACCATCATACTTACATTGACACGGTACAAGGTGCAGCATATTAGCGCAGAAAACAGCAGCAGGACCACGGTGGTAAGACCATAGATGACCCAGGAACCATTACCGCAGTCCGTCTGCTCCACTTCTGCGTGTAAATTTGTATTATTATTATAAATATGAAGAGCTAGAATCTTACTTACATTACAAAAAGCGTTATTTACTGGTCAGCAAGACAGCCGATACCAACAACATGCTACACAGCCACATTTGTCATCCCACTAGAATTCTCGCTGCCATCCCCTGTGCTCTTCTAGGAGCTGGTGATGACTGCAGGTGGCGTGTGAAGGATCGGTGAGGAGCACTCTACAAAGGCGGTAGCTTCCACACGGCTGATCAGAAGCAGAACCACACATAATGAAAACAGAAGATGTTTTACTGTTGTCTTACAGCAACGGTGAGGGCTCAGCGAGGAGTAGGGGGCAGTTATGCAATGGATGCGTTTGCAAGCATATAGAGAAAAGTGAGAGGCTGCTGTGAGATGAGGTGTATATACATACGCACACACACTGAGCTATGAATAGCGCTAGGGGAAGGGTTTCAGTTCTCTAAAACCTCAGTTTCTTCATTGCTGAATAACGCAGTATCTGGTGAACACGCCGCTTCCTTGATGTGCACCTGCAGTTTTCCCCGACGCCCCTCACCATTGCACCAGTTACGTTCAGCAGCATAGCAGGAGGATAGCAGGCTGCAGATAGATCCTTCGCAACTCTCAGGGCCTATGTAAACCTTATTTTAATTACCCAAAGATCTCATCAAAGCCCAGCGCACAGGGTTAAATTGTGCCCGTAAGATCAAAATCAAGCAGGGTATCGCTGGGTTTGTCTTCATCTTAGCAAAAGGTTACACCACCACACTGCAGCAGAAGAAAAAACCCTGTCTGCAGAACAGTGCATAGCACAGGTGTGCGAGAACATCGCTGCTATAATCTGTGGTACTTTCAGAAAATGCCCGAGGTCTTGTTCCGTACTCCCTAGTGTGACCTATTTTTAAACACAAAGTCTTGTTACAGGGTGTGGGTTTATGTGACATTAAGGTTAAACAACCGATGCTAAAATACTGATTCATTTCCTAAAACTGACAGATTATTCACAGAGACACTGAAGTGGTTGTTGCCTGATTCTGACTTTTTTGTTGGTTTTTTTTAAGATGGAGTATTACAGCAAGTGTTCTCTTTTATAGGTCCTCTCTGGTTGTACCAGGCAGGTAGAAACACGGTGCCTGTTTTTGTGTCTGAGTACAACAGGGCTCAGAGGAGCCTCAGCACACTCTCCAAACTTGCCCAGGTGCTGGAGGAAGTGTAACCTTGGATTAGGGCTTTACCTGTCCTGACTAAAGCTCTACAAGCTTTCAGTCCACCCTTTGTAATACAAGATGTCTCTAGTAAGTTATGATTAAACAAGCAGAAGGATAATACCTTTAACGACCATCATGGTGCCACTTCTACTCATAGAGAGGAACGAGGAATTTTCCTCCTCCGCAGCACATACATATACATCACTGTCATTTTTCTGTAGGTCGTGTAGAGTTATCACTATTTTCTTTTCTTCCTTTGAATACTCCAAGCGATTAGCAAAAGAAGGATCAATAGTTGGAGCGTTCTGATTCAAAACGTGGAGCACTCTTTCAGGTTGCACGTGAGTCCTGAGCAAGTAGATCCCTTCGCGTCCAAGTGAGTTTTTCAGTGCACAGGTAATGCTGACAGACTGGCCTTGCTGAGGCTCCACATAGACCGGTGACTGCTCAACAGCTCCACTGGCGTTAGCTAAAAACAAGAGAGATTAATGGCCACCACATACTTCACAGTGCACTTTAAGGAGGGAGCAAATGCAGAGATCAAAGTCAGAAAGAACAGACCACGGAAATTAGATAAAATGATTTCCTTAGAAGGCTACCTTTACCCACGCTTTGAGAAGAAAGATAGACATCAGGTTTTCCTGCCCCAGGGTCTGAAAGTAGGACTGACCGGACAGGTTTACCTACCTAAAAAAATAGGTATACTGAACTTTTCTAAGGGACTAAAGCTTCGTCAGCTTGCCCTTGCGACATGGATCATTGCCTGCTTTGTCAACTGAGACTAAGCCATAGAAAGACCTGGGGACGACTGGTCTGGATGAAATCCTGCGATGTGGGTGCCATCAGTGTTGAAAATGGTCCACAAAAAGCAGTTATTAAAAGCTTGCTCTTCAGCTGGGAGCACCTTTCACTGAGTTCCTCTGAGGACAGGCCCTGTTCCTTCTGACATTGTCATTAACATGGATGAGGGAATGAAGACAGAATTTATCGCTTTTGTACCAAAGATATTTCTGGGAAGGCTGCAAGCGTTTCAAAGAGGATCAGAAACAAAAAGAGATAAAAGGTCATTTAATAAAACAATTTGGAGAAACAGTACATAATCATCAAGATGGAGTTCATTTGAGAAAACACAGTCAAGAAGATTGAACAGAGAAGCCTAAGGAAGGACGTGATAAGTCTTCATGGGTATAGATGATGTTACTGATGCAGCGGTTTTACATGCCTTGGGGACAAGAAAGGAAGAAACCCCGGCAACTTTTGTTCAAAATGTTTCAGGTTAGATGATCTCATCAGAAGGGAAGGTAAGCAGAGGACCGAGCTGCCAAAGAATATTATGGACTCAACTGTCTTCTAATTAAAATTTTAAAAGAAAAAAAAAGAAAGAAAGGTAAAAAAAATATAGACAAATCCTTCCCCCACCCAGACACGGCTGCCAAAAGGAGCACTTGTGCCCATTCGTCAACTGCTTAAGAAGAGAAAAAACCCACATCCCTTTACCCACTGATGCCCCACTTGCAAACCATTCCTAGCACCAGGAATTCCCAGTTATTGTCCATTGGCCATTCAAGATTCAATAGTAAAACCAAAAGAGATTTGCAAAAGCCGCTACCAACAAACGGGTCGTTGCTTTGCTAGTTACTCATGCAGATCTGACTGATTATTTTGGAAAGAGCTACAGGTCCTCACCTTTCCAAACTGCTGCAGCAACCTATGACTCATGTGAAAACCAGTAGCTAGGATTAAATTAGTCACAAATTCACGTTCTAGGGACTTCCTTGCTACGGTTCTATCCAGTGTGTATTCTTCATCTTTTCAGAGAACCGACCCACACTTTCTTCAAACCAGTAAATAACCTGAGCAGACACGGGTAAAGCTCTTCAGACTCTCCCTCCCATTGTGTTTTCTCCCCATTTTTGATTTAAAACATGTATCTGTATTTATTAATTCGTTGTAAAAAAGGTGGAATTGAGATACCTTTCACCATTACTATAGTTGTCTTCTCATTCACCTTTTGGGGATAGTTTTTGTTTTTAATATACTTAACGCATCGGTAGATGTTGGAATCAGATTCCTGTACACTGTGCAGAGTTATCGTGAAATTCTCTCCTTCATCTGAATACTTGACGCGATTGGCCAAAGCAGGAGGGATATATGGAACACTCTCATTGTTAAGGTAGAGCAAATTGACTGACTGTATGCTAGTTCTCAAGTATCTTCCCAATTCATTTTCTGAACCTTTCATTGAGCAAGTTATGCTGATGGAGTCTCCTTCCCAAACACTGATAACATCTGTTGACTGTCCATTTCCTCCACCTAAAAATAAAAAACGCAATTGAAATAATTGTAACAGAGTTCTTCTTGATCTATTAATATCAAAGTAGTTTTCAAAGACAACTACTCCCTCAACAGAGCAGCTCTGTAAGGCTGAGCCTTGGTCTTGCTATCCTGTACATATCACCTCTTGGCTGTCCCAAAACCTACAGTATCTTTCACACCCATTGAACTGTGCAACTCAATGTCTCCCCGAAGCTGAACTGGCCTTTACAAAGACACTGCGTCTGTCACTCCTGCAAAAACTTTAGTCTGCTCCATAGATTCCCAGTACGATCCTATTAGTTCTCAAAATATGTTGAACTCAGCCCAGTAACTGGAGCTGGCTGAGCATCTAAATCCGGAATTTGAAGGTCCCCAAAACAGCAGAGATTGGAAGGAATTGCTGTTTTGTTTTGTAGAAAGGAGTCTTCAGCAACATCAGGAAACTGGATAATGTAGCCTATTAGGAAAAGAACTGCATAAGTTTTAACTCCAGCCTAGACTAAGAAACAAAGGTATAAAAATATATAACGAAACCCCCTGAGTTCTCTTATGACCTCAGAAAAAAAAAAACCAACCTGAGCAGTATTTATGCAAAGAATAGTGAGGAACAGGGGGATCAAATAGGAAACATGTAGAAGAAATTACATTAAAAACATGGGAAGAAAAATTAAATGTAGAGTATTGCATATCCGGAGACAAACAGAGTGTAAGAAAGGGCAGAATTATTCAGTGTCTCCAAGCAGATTAAGGATCCCTACATACTTCAAACAATTTTTTTTTAATAAGAGATCAAGCACAGAAGTCAAACACCGAATGACCAGATCATGGGAAATTAGATACAGTAGGTCAATCCGACCTGACTAGATGTGAGGATGTTCCTCCTAGAACACTTACAGAAGGAATTAGGGCAACCCAGGAGCTGTCAGCAATTACCTTCCAAAGCAGCAGAGAAATGGGGTGACAGAGAAGGCTGGAGAAGCGCGGAGCACTCCGCCTTTACAAGCAGGTAAGGCAAGCCCAGGAAATTCACCTCCATCACAAGCCTAAAATCATACTGCTAAGCTGACCCACGCTTCCACGATCTGAAAACCCACACTGCTAACGACGTGCTGCCACAGCCCGTCAATTGTTTTCTCCAAAAGATCAGAAGTTCAAGAGTGAAGTTGTACTTGCAGAAATCAGCATGGACTCCTCAGCGACCACTAGCTAAGGAATGGCAAAGGCACTCAACAAATATCCTCATCGCCTTCACTGCATCTTCCCTTCAGACATGCTGCGTTACGGATAACATTTTTTTTCTCAAGTCACCATCCAGTCATTGTCAACAGTTGTGGGGGGAAAAGGCCTGACTGTTTGGAGACATCTTTCTCTCAGCCTCTTCTCGGAGATTCACACTGTTCTCCCCAAGCCTGCCTCCAGCTTGTACTCTCGATAGCCACACTAAAATTCAGCACAGGACTTTGCTGTTAAGGTTTTATGACACCTTCAATAATTTTGTCCCTAGTAAGTCCCAATATTAATTTCTATCCAGTAGCGGGGCCCCGACAACCTTAACGATGCAGATGCAGTTCATGATGAGTGACTGGGAAAACAACGTCTACTCTTTCTACAGAGAGTAATTTCTGTGTAGAAAATTTTGATCACAATAATTTTCATTTTTCCCTAAAAACTCATTCCATAATTTCAGAGAATGTTTTTCAAAGTTTCACCTGGTTTTGCTAATGGTGAATTTCCCAGGAACCTGTTTGAGACAACAGGAAAAAATAAAAAAAAAAAAAAAAAAAAAAAAAAAAAAGGAAGGAGAATACAGAAACTTATGAAATGTAAAAGCGTCTATGTTCTACGTACCGTACTGGCCAGGGAAGCACAGGAGAAGCAGTAGAAAGAGAGATGCAGTTGAGAGACAGGATATCCACAGCATTTTCAAAGGTCTTTTCTCTGGCTGACGAGTTAAAGACCTGAAGAAAGTTGTCTACCACGAGATGGCCTGTTTTCTTCCAGCTACATCAGCTGTCTGGTAAAAAAGTTAGCAACGTGCTGCTTTTGCCTTGGTGTCACAACGAATGTGACAGAGGGGGAAGCGAGATTTCCCTCGAGGTGCATCTTGGTTTTGACTTCACACTTAAAACGCCCACGGTTTCCTACTGCTGAACAACCCCCAGCCCTGAGGGCAGGATTGGAAGGAGCCTCTATGGTGTGCACCTACCTTTCCTTCGTGGTGAGGGAAGAACAGGTAAGCTCAGCGCGGCTCTTCTCAGTGCCAAAGTCAGGCAATTATCTCCCCGTTATGTCCTGCCTGGAAGTGTAGGCACACGGTACGACGAGTTCCGTCTGCTGGTGTTCCCATGCGCTCAGCCTGGTTCGTGGCTGCAAATGCAAGAGTCTTGGCTTTGTCAGGAGCAAGTAGACGAGAGGTGCTCCATTGCTTCAGGTAAAACTTAAAGTGTTATACCAACCCTGCTCACAAAACTACGGGTTTGATGTGTGTCTTGGCAATGTGCACAATCTCCAAGTGACAGTGTGGTCTGAACCTCCCGCGTGTCTCCTGGCTTCACACGGAGTCACACGTCCTGTGGGGTCTGCAGGTCACGGGAGCTGCTGACCACCGGCAAAAGGCGTTCTCAGCTCACACGTAGCTCCTGCTCCCTCCCCAGCACGATGAAAAGCTCTTTTTGCAGCTAGTGTTCTGTGTGAACATACAGGGAAAAGGGGGGTTTCCTAAGAGCTTCCTGAATGCTCGCAAGCTTAGAAATTTAATCAATTACCGTAAAGAAAAGAGAGTGGAGGCAGGTTGTGAAATGAGCTGTCAGTCAGCCCTACAAAGGGTAATGCAAAAGCAGATGCCAGGACATGTCGCTTACTCCAAGACTTTGCTTTTGCCAGATTGAAGAAGTGAATTATGACAAAAAATCCTGGATTATGAGTCTGGGAATCATGTGATGGCGACACTTTGTGAAGGAGTTTAACATATATGATCCACACGGGGTACCAAGAACAGCCAGTTTTTAAGCTGATGTTTTATTTTGATTAGTATAATAACACAAAACAAATCACTAAAATGAAATCACAACAACCAATGGCATTTGGTGAGTCAGCTTAGCTGTAGTGATTTATTTCATAAACAAATATATTTGCGTCATGCACAACGTGGTTGCTTAGAATAAACACCGCTGATCTTTAAAGCTATTGCTAACAGATTTTCCTGAGATGTGGGGTGACTAGTGTCTACCAGCACAACACAACCCAGGAGGGGCAAAGTGACACAGTTGGTAGTGATGCCTCTGAATATCACAATCTGCATAACCATCAGTGGAAAGAAAAGTTGTGAAGGAAAGTGTGCTTATTGAATAAACATTCGTCATCATGTAACAGAGATCACAGCTGGATCAGCCAAAATAACATACTCAGTAAATACCTAAAAGCCTTTGAGTAGCTGGGGATTGCCGTTTCCCGAGGAGGTTTTGACTGCTTTCTGCCACATTAAAATTGAAATGACAAAATCCAATAAGCTGAGTCGAGTTAAAAGGGTACCTTAGATCAGCACAAGTGTAAAGCCCTGCTGGGGAGGGGAAAAAAAACCCCAAACCCATAACAGCACTAGTCTCTGTGCCAAACAAGAGCCAAATTTAAGCACAGAGGCTTTTCTATATTTCTAGAACTAATTAATAATGTATTTTTAGAGTGTCTTTCACTATGAACTTTCCCTTTAGATTTGATTGCAGCAAATTTCAAAAGCCACATGCCATCCTACATCCTTTGAGATTTCCTGCTGGAAGTTTCAGCTGCAGGTTTATGGGTAACTAAACCATGTGGAAATGATTCAGCAAGTATTCATACTGCTCCATGGATCGGCCTTTCCAATCGTGCGCTGCTGATTTTCGCTCAAAAGTCTGATGTTAGGCTACATCTAACGCAAACTGTTGAGGATTTGTTCAAATCAAGAGTGAATGATAAATCATGTGCAGATGACAGACTGCTGGTGGACTATGACGGGGGGTACAGCAGAAATACTGCAGTCTTTTCTCGTAAGGAAGCAGAGCACGTACAGCATCATGCTTTCCTATCCTCTGGAATTACCACTGGAAGTGTCCTACACTAAAACGACCAGTGTGGTGAGGTAATTTGTCAGGGAGATGGACACACTTCTGGTCAGCCTGGGAGGGGGCTGTGGCCTCCATGACCCAACACCAGTTCCGAGGGAGCTGGATATAGCACTCCCTTCCACTCTTGCACAGGAAGGAACCCGCAGAGGAGAGGTCCTCGACCTGCAGGTGGTTGCAAAATCAGGTGTCTGTTCAAAAGGCCAACTCTCTCTAATTCAACAAACCAGTCAGCTGTACCAAATGCTGTTTGGGATCTAGAGGCCACCTGGGACACAAAAAACCCAAAGACCCGTGGGCACATTATGAAATGGAAGACATGCAGAGTCTGCCTCAGGGTCCAACACATCCTTCTGAGCACAGATACAGTTCTTTGAAGAATTTCAGAAGAACCGATAGTTTCAATCATGAAAACCATGGAGAGAATTCAGCTGCTTTCAACCCGTGCCACACACCTTGCCCTAACTTCTGTCCTCAGTGAACCACCAGCAGAGAATGGGAGATCCAGGTTGCTTTTCATGTTGCTCGTAAGAGCCTGTCACTGGACAACCGTGGCAATTACAGTCCTCGGGGAATGCACGGACTTGGTGAAGGTACATTTACCAAAACTACCGTGAGGTCTCATTAAATGAGCTCTGTTTCTTCTGCTGAATGCTGTAAGACATTTCTTGAATATGCTGCTGCCATAATGGTCTGGTTTTCTCACGTGTAGACGTTTTTCAAAGAGGAGCAAGGTTTTGTGTATCAGGAGCACATTCGGGGTTTCTATCAGCTGCAGAAATGAAGGAGAAATACCCTTGAGGCCATCAAAGGCACAGATTGACTTCAGTGAGAATAATCCAACTGCCTGGACTTAGGCTTGGAAATCTGGGGGTGAAGCCCTTGGGGCACCACCCTGTCCCACCCGCGTCTGCACCACCTCTTGCTCTGAAAGGTAGAAGGATTGCAGCTTCATCGCCCAGCCAGTTCCTGGCATTTCTGCCGAAACCCTGCCCTGGTGGTTGTGTCCCATCAGCCTTTGCCTCAGAGGGGCTCTAGGACAGGCCTGAAACATCACTGAGCATCACACCACAGGGCAGGACCTCAGAGGAGCCACGAGCAGTAATTTTTTACTTATTGCACCAATATATCTGTTAAGACAGATTAATACAACAGCTGCGTGACATTAACGGTGTCATCTTTACTGCGTTGCACAAGGGCTTGTGCAACTCATTGCTCACAGACGGCCTTGTGCTTTTTCTAGCTGTAGGTGTTCAAACACCTCAGCTTGTTCCCACTGGCTTCCTTTAGAGCTACCACAGAGAAATAGGTACCTTCACACCGTAATTAATCTGTTTCATCTTGAAAACCATGTTAAGGTGAGATGAATCACCTTCAAGACACCCATTCCTCTCCATTCACTAGAAAGGGAGCACAAGATAAAAATCTTGAGCTTTAACTAACTTTTAACCAACAAGTTAACCTTAAATAAACTCAGAAATTCAATGCTTAGACTCTCAGAAAGAAACAATAAACATCTGTTTTGCAAGGACGGACTAGTTCAGTAACTGAGAGATGTCTCAGCTTCTGGCATTAGACAAGGTCCCATAAATACTGGAGCTATAGGATAGAGGGGGCAAAACTGTATGTCAGGGTCAAGGGGTGTCTGTAGAAGTGAGTAAATGATCAAGGTACGAGTGCTGGGACCACTCCAAAGTCACCAGAGGTGAAATCTATTGACTCAGACTTCATGCAGGGAGGAATCAGGCATCCACTGATCGTGGTCCTAGTAAACACGTCTGGTCCTGCACTGAACATCCCCCTGTCCTTGTCATAATACAATTTCACCATTTTCCATAATTAAACCCTGAAGAGTCAAAACTTACCGTTAAACTGATGGACCATTATGAGAGGTCCTAGAAAAAAACCAGCAAAAAAGTAACAGCATTAGCAAGAATTTACTTAGAAGAATTAAAATGAACAGACTTGTAGTTGTTTTTTCCCAATTTATATTTATCTGAAATTCCTGAGCAACTCACTGGTATCCATCTCAACCGGACCCACAGGCCTTGTGTTTTCTCCGCAAACGCCCACCTTGTACGGCGGGTGGGGTGATTTGCCATACGACAGCACGGCTGCACCCCAAGTTCTGTACTCTGTTGTAGTGGAACTATCTCTGAAGTAAGAGGTGGTTTAATATTACCTCACTTTAAGATGACGGCAGTTTCTGTGCTGTGAGAGAGGAGGAAAAGAGAGCGATACAGAGGAAGGCAGATATTTCCAGGAGATTTTATTCACGACTCCCTATTTACTATCCTAGCCCTTTCCATGTGTATTAGTTTGCAAAACAAACTCCCCTCTTGGGCGTATTTAGGAAAATAGTCTTGAATTAAAAGTGGCTCTTTAGTGGACAGAGCTGCGAGTGGGAACCGTTCACCTCAAGGACCTGTCAGCCCACATCTGGGGTATGTCTCTGCAGGGGAAGCTCCACAGCAATGCTACAGTCTGAGACTGCTCCAAGGAACAGGGTCACACTGAGGCAAGGCTGAGCAGCGCGATTCCTTGGCTGTATCACTGCAGCAGCGAGGAAATTCATTCTGTGCTTATTTCTCATAATAAACCAGCTCCCTTGGGACTACGTGCCATGGCACCAAATGCAGAGGTGGAGTTCACACGAGCTGTTAACACAGCCTCTCCTTCTCAGTGAATATCATTGAGCAACATCTCAGGGAAACGAGACCCAGCAAGAAAATGCTGCATGCCTTCGCCAGGCCAGAGCAGCCTGTAAGACGCGTTACCCAGAGGAAGCACAACATTTTGTCAGACTGCACCTCGGCCATTCCGCTTCCGTCGAATCCAACACAGTGCCAGTCCCGCTGCAAAAGCCCCCAAAATCAGTACCGGGGTGATGATTCCAAAGCTGCTCTTCTCACCGACTGAAAATTGAGGATTATCTGCAGATTAGAAGGAAATACAGAGTGCAAGTGAATCAAACCAAGAAATGCCAAGAAATGAGCTGCCGCACAAGCACCAGCGAGGAAGGATCGGGCCTGGTGCCTCGGCTACATACCCCACGAAAGCCAATGATGATCACTGGTGACGTCAGCTGTTGGTCTTCTGGTTTTCTCACCTGACATTTTAATGTTGCACTTCAGGTGAGGGGTGGGAGCTGAGGGATCTGTCTTTGCTTCACAGCAAATTTCAGTGGCGGTATCCCTCACATTTTCTAAGGAACCTGAAAGATAAAAGAAGTTTATACACTATAAATACGGGTCATTTATAAGATCTTCAATCAAGGGTTAAAAAGGCTAAAGAAGTTAATAGGTTAAAAAAGTGGATCCTTCATGTACCACAAAGAATTGGAGATGGTTACAGTCATGTTTAGTTCACTAACTGTTCAGAACAACCAGTCATCATTCAGATTTTCTTCTCACTGAAACTGATGAACTGTTCTATAAACCAGGAAATCTTCAAATCTGAAGAAGGCAGAAACGTTTTCCATGCAGTTAAGAGTGTCAGAAACATTTGTAAAAAGCTTATCATTACCTTTTTGCATTTCAATTCTAGTCAAATAACAATTATGACAAAATTTTGCACCTTCTGTTTACCCACAGGAACCAAAGAAGAGGAACAAGCAAGAGCAGCAGCTACAGAGGTCTTGGAGACGCGTCTCAGAGCACATCTCCCACGCAGCCTAGGTGCCGCCGTGCCATTGGATAACTTAGTCCTCTTCTGAGAGCTGGGAACTGTGAAGTCTGTTATCCTGAGAATTCCTTCCTACGCACACGCGCCACACTCGCACACCCACCCGTCACCCTCTCAAGGGCTATGTCGAGGGGTACAGCAAGTGCTGGTTTTCACTCCGGAGGTTTTAGTGTCATCCCAGCTTTACGCAGCGGTAGCAGCGTGTAGAGGTTCCGCAGTGGTAAGCGCAAATGTAGGAGAGTTTGGTTTACAGTTATCAGAAATTAAATACACTAAGATCTGTTAGGCTGAACAAAAGCATATGTAAGTCGAGAATCTTTTTTTTCCTGTCAGCAATAAAACTCGATGTTCCAAGTCCAGCAGGAGAGCTGATGAAAGCTGCTTTCAGGGAATCATTCATGGCCAGAAGGACAAAGCCAAATATATATTCAATTGGATATTAACTGGTGAAAAATGTCATCAGCTTGGATGGACTTCAGCTAAATTACACCTCTACAACTTGATCCACCACGAGGTTTTGCCCTCTCAGGGCCACTTGCTACATGTACTGACAGGCACGTTCATCTCTGAATTTGGCAGGATATCTCCTGGTTATTTACTGAATTGTACCAAAGAGCAACTCAGAACAGCTCTTTAGGCTAGACCTTTATTTCAGTGTGTGCTGACTGGAGCAGCTGGGGTTCATACATTGCAAACTGGCACAGATGTTGACCAGGGGAATTGCTGTTGCCAGAAAAAAAAAAAAGTACCTTTATAACTCAGAGTAGCATGAATTTATCTGAACCTCTACTAGTGTGGTCTTAAGCAGTGTTCGATGTGAGAGAATCTAATTTATTTCTGTGAATGACTTAACGACTTTTTTCTGAAAAGAAACTTGTTTTGACAAGTTAGTTTACTCGTTAACCTCACTGTCTGCCCAAGTATCTAACAGTTCAGTTTCATAACCAAAAGTATGTTTTCCATACGTTGGTAGCCAGGCCCCCCAGTAGAACATACCTCCAGAATCCAGGGAGCCACACGACTCCCCTATTCCAATGGCTTTCACCCAGAAGATGGCATAAATTCCTTCAAGAGAAGTATTTTCTTGCAGAAAGCACATAACGATGTGTGTTTCATTGGTCACCAACTCAATTATTTCATTTGAAAATTTCTTATCTTCTGTTTCACCAATTTTTTCAAAGACTTCGTAATCGGGCGAGTCGCATATGTTGCTCTCACAGCCTTCACAGCGATAGACTGTCACTTGTGTTTTGCTGAAGGAAGAGTCTTGTGTCCCTTCACCAGGGTTACCACTGGGCATGGCAATATCTAAATGAGAAAACAAAGAAGTATTTTCTACTGGTTTTCTCTGCTAGCGTTAGAGAGTGGGATGAATTTTGGTGGGCACACCCAGACATGGCTTAAAAGACACTGTGTGCCAATGGGAAATTTTTACATGGTGCTGGGCCCAGTCCCCCAAATAATTTTTGAGTTAGAAATACAACGTAACTCCCCCACTGCTGCCATTGAGGAGGCTTTAAGTAGGAAGCTGGGAGCTTGGGAAGTGGATTGAAAGGCATTTTTCTTGTCGAGCTAAGAGGTCCTCTGCCCAGGCAGGCTCAGATGAATCATCAGTTCTTATTTCCTTTCTTCCAAACCTCCTTGGCGCAATCCTGTCAGATACACCTCCAGCAGATGTCCAGATCATGGGACAAACGAAAGTCGCTGAGCTGCCAGGCTACAGAGCCGGGTGCAGTGTCCCGTGCACCGGGAACGCTGGTTCCGTTCAGTGCTCCTGCAGGCAGCAGTTTTGCAGCCAAGCCAAAACGCACCAGCAGCCAGGATGGACTGTGCTGGCGCTGGGTGCTGAGAGCTGACAAAGGGGTTTTACTCCTTCAGAGTGCCTTCGTAAAGAGCCGGCTGAGCCAGTCCTTTGAGAGAGGACTCACCTCATCTGGCTTCAGACAGATCCAAAAAGTTGCCCATCCCCAGTTAGATGATTGCGACAGGTCAAATGAATCTACCTTCACCTTCTTAATTTCTTTTTTCACCTTAGTAGTTTTGTGATCTTAACTTTAACTGGACGCAACTGACCTTTCTAAGGACGGCTTAAAAGTTTTTAGCTACTAACATGCAGCGAAAAGCAATGAGATCAAACAGGGAGACTCACTGGGACGGGGAGCTGCGATGGTGAGAAGCAGGAAACATAACCGCACGAGGTGGGGCGAGTCCATCAGGCTGCCCTGGGTGCTCAGCTCCAGCAGTGTTAGATGCTCTCCTAGATCCACTGCGAACCCAGGGCAGGCTCACCAGGCTCCTCCATCAGTCATCTCTCTGTTTGGACATCAAATGCAGTGTTTAGCATCCAGTATCTTTCTTCTTATCTTTCTCCAGTCAACAGGTAAACAAGCTCCAGGCAAAGCGCTGTAAAGCTTCTATCCAAGGCAGCTGGAATACAGCAAAGAAATGCTCGTGCTGCTCAACTGCTGCGACACTCTGAGATGGCTGTTGCAAATGCCGGACACCCCTTTCCACCTACGGGTCAGTCACAGCAGCGAGACACATGGTCTTTCTGCAGGGAAA